>NC_134485.1:20872075-20922075 GCF_040206685.1 Ascaphus truei
TCCTTATAATTTGCCATTTTTAGCCCAACAATGTATTATAGATGGGAGTGTAAAAAATTGTGAAAAATAAATGAAATGGGCATTTACTTGTTCTAAGCTATGAAAAAAACCAAAAAAAAACCAGAAGCTCTTGTGTAAATAACCCTGCTGGAATAATGGATCAAGGTTTACAATATCTGTGATGGATGGGAACAGCACAAGTAATTACAAAGCGCTTAGAGTAGGTTTACATTATACATACAGTGTTTACTTGGGAATTAAGAATGTCAACAGACAAGAGACCACACAGATTTCTGAGCTACTGTATTTAACCTCAGGTTCTGCTGTCTGTTATGTTGTGTCAGGGTATTGTCACATATTGTTCTGAATGAAACAGTTACAAATCAGTTATGCCATTGAAACACCCCGGTTGTGGCCTGGACAGAAAGCTGGTTAAAAGAAGAGCAAATCATTTGATTGACATTTTCTTTTCTTTTTTTTCCATTTTAGTTTTTATTTACTGTACTTAAAAGGATCTTCTCTGCCCCTTTCCAAAGCTGTTTACCTTCTTTAATATCTGATGCTTCATTCAGTGTAAAAAAAATGTTTGCAATATTAAGTGTCCAGGAGGTTAAAATGAAGTTCTTCCCAGAGCCCAGTGCTGTCTAAAGTTTTTCATTTTAGGGGGGAAAGGCGGGGGGGGGGGGGGAGTTTACATGGATATAGGTGACTGGTGCATCAAGAATTGATTATGTCCCATAAGTATATGCTTCTCTGCTTTTTAGGACCACCTCACTGTATCTTGAGTATTAGTACAGCATCCCTTGCAGGGATAGGGGACTAGTACCTAGTGCTCACTGGCACACATAAACAGTGCACAGATTGTCCCACTTAGTACTGACTTAAAGACATAAACCCTTTTACAGGGATAACTCACTTTTTGATTCCAAGGTCTTCAGTGCGGTCCTATTGCGGTTAGCTTCTTCTTCCAAACGGCGTGCAATCCACCAAGCAGGATAAACAGGAGAAAGGCAGAAAAAAGGGCAGTGCTCTGCCAATAAAGCAGGAGGAGGCGCACAAATCATTCAAAAATGATTAATTCCATAAGTGGATCCAACATAACCCCTGGAGCAGCAGCACAGGAAACACACCTACACGTTTCGGGCTGTGTGGGGGGGGGGGGGGGGGGAGTTTATAGCAGGAAATATTCGGGGGCAAGATATTACCATTATATGAGATAAAGTTTTGCGGTGATTGCTGCTTTAAAGCTGATGCCGAAATATTTTTCAAAAGCCCACTTTCTGTCCAATCCACGACCGGGCTGTTTTAAATACCCCAATTGCTCAATATGTAGCAGTATCTTTCATAATGACTATTTCTGCCATTCACACAATGGGAATAAATAGAAGATTCACGTTTGTATCACTTGCCTCTGTGAATTGTGATATATACTGTAGGTAAACTAGCACGTGCATTCAAAACCAGGTTCTTCTTACTGTTCAAGACACAACACAGAGTTACAGTCGCTCAACCTAAATAAAGTTGCAGATTTGTTGCACTAAGGGAATAAATCGTATATACTGTATGTACATTGGAAAGGAAAGAAAAGCTTGTAATAACATGCACTCTGAATCTGTAATGTGATAGTAAGATATCATCTCAAACTTAGCTTTTACTTCATAAGTAATAATACAAATTAAAACCAAACACTGAAAACAACACTAAGGATTACAAAGAAACTCCTAAAGGTAACAGCGAAAAACCTTACACTTATCAGTGTTCATAAATATAGATATATCCAATCTCCCTGTGTGGACCACTGGGATAAGGTGCTCAAAATATTACACGAATCAGTTATTCATGGGCATATATAATATATATAATAATATTTATATAGCTTTTTTCTTCCAAAGGGACTCAAAGCACTTCACACAAAAAATTAAAAAAATAAAAAAACATTTCAGGTTATACGAGAGAAGAAACGCAAGGATAGATACAATGCAGGATGGGGCGGTATTGTAGTTATTAAATGCTAGACAGGTTGTAGTTCATTAATTAAATGACTGGGTAAACATGTAAAGTAGGTCTTGAGCCTGTTTTCATAGGTTTCCAGAGAGGCCATCTAGAAAAGTATGAGGCAGACTGTTCCAGAGAGTGGGAGCTGCGTGGCTAAAAGCTCAGGCCCCAAAGGAAGCCAAGGGGATTCTGGGAACTGTTAGGAGTTTTCCACCAGCAGATGGAAGTGAGCGAATGGGAGTGTTGGGAACTAGACGCTCTCTCAGATAGCTGGGATCCTGGGCATGTGATGCTTTGAAAATCAACTAGCCAATCTTGAAATGAATTCACCATTTTACAGGCAGCCAGTGCAGAGAATGGAGAACAGGTGTCACGTGGCAAGAACGGGTCTGGTTTATCACATCATGGGGGGTTTACTACACTGTCCTTTCATTTGTGGTAACAATATCCCAGTTATCCTATTACCCTTCCTGATGGAATTAGTAGTTTGATGAATACAATCATTGCACAGTCTGGAAACTCCCATCCCTAATGCGGTATTTGGTCAGTAAACGATATCAATGTCAAATATAAAATAAACACTGACATCAGGAGTGCGTTTCAGACATTGGCTTATGTCTATTTTTATTTGCAAGATGTCATCTTTATTATCTACTCGGTAACAAGCATTCAATTAACAGGGCATAACAGTTGTACACTGGCGACACACTTTATTCGAGCTCGGCTAGTCCCACGAATTCGGGTATACCCGGGTGTATTGAGGTTTGTGACTGTTTTCTGCCCGAGTGCATTGGGTTATTTTCCAGGCAGGGATTGAAGCATTTTATTCCAGCTGGCTGCAATACTGCACAGTATATAAATTTATGCCATCTGGTAGACACGCGAAGCATTGCAGCCTATTAAATCCTAATCATTATCATTTAACAGATCAGCCGCCCGTCAGCCAGGCATGAACCCAGGCTGGGAAGGGCAAATGCAACGGGGCTTGTCAGAGGTGAGGAGCAGCGCATTCCAGGTATCTGCCAGGTACATACTGGGTATTTGCTCGAATAAAGTGTGTCGGTGCAGTACTTAACAATATCTATCTATACTACATTTTTTCTACCACTAAATAGTGATTAGGAATACTCTTAAGGGTCTCTCTGTAGGAACAATCTCCTTCGTGATTGCTACACAAATATCTTTTACTATTTTGGCTATTCTGTTACATTTAGGAATGAGAATGACAGGACTAATTACCAGAAATGCCCAGTACCAACCCACCATCACAGTGGGATTGGTTCACGACAAATAGACACACCCATGAAGGCAAACATTTAAAGATTCACACAGCTACGTTCTTTTACTCCTCCCCCTGCCGAAGTATGCTGAGACATACGAAACGTACGTAGGGTTGTAGACGTCACGACGGTGGCGTCAGTGAAGGGAGGCGGCTCGTACTGGCACTGACATGCGACTAGAGTCACCCTGCACTGAACACTAGGAGCAATACGGTTGTATAAGCGGTTGGTTATATGAGATGCAATTTGTGTTTCAAATGAGCCACTCTGTGTCACGCGTGGAGATTTCATTTAAAGCAGAATGTTTCAATACTGTATGTGACCACCATCAGATTGTATTGACATCAGTTTGTCTTGTGACACTATACAGCTGAGCTCCTAGTATCTGGTGTTTTTTACTTTGATACAAATGCACTAAGACTCTATCTGCAGCTGCTATCGTGCACATCACTAATCGCGCGTCTGCATGACATCATATGTTCTAACTTGAGAGCATTGAGTGTATATGAGTAATAAGACGGCTTGAGACAAGCTATGGTCTAACAGTCTGGTACATAGACGGTGTTTTGCTACTCCTTCACGCATTGAAATGGGATGTATGTCTACAGTGTCTTAGGAAACAAATTGGGTTATCCGCATGGTATTTAACCAACAGAGTTTAATCTACATATACACCCTTTATAGCCTGTCTGACTTATACGTGTAGGATTTTATGGTGTATCATTACATTGCTTCTAGATTGCAGTCTTGCTGGCAAATATTATGACACTGCATACTTTTGTACATTAGTTTCTCTGGTGACACTATACACATGATCTTCTCGCAATTGATGTTTTGATTTTGAAACAAATGCTCTAAAATTTCCTATCTGCAGCTGTACACATTACTAATTGCGCGGTTGCATGATATCAAATGCTCCAATCGGAGAGCCCAGAGCTATATGAGTAATAAGACGGCTGGAGACAAGTTATTGTCTAACAGTCCGGTGCAAAGACTGTTTGTTACTTCCTTACGCATTGAAATGTGTTGTATGCTTACAGGATTTTAAGTTGTATTAATACAGTGCTTCTAGATTGCAGTCTGACTGGCAACATATTATGATACCAACTCCACTTTGGACTAAGGTAGCTAATGAGCATCTGGGTGTGAGCCTTAAGTACACCTCATTGAATTCCAGAGATTTAACAGGCTTCATAATTGCAAGAAATGGCAATGTGAATTGAACTTCTGTATTATTGCAGCTGCTGCTTGTAGTATAGCATTGATTTGCCAACCTAGCTACCATTTATCCCAATGAGTTTTGTAACATTACGAGTCGCCTCCTAGGGGATTTTAACATTATTGTACTGTGTACAGTATATGTAACCCATGTTCCCCTCCCCCCGCCACCCCCCCCGGTCGCAGATTTGACCCCTGGGGTGTAGTGAGGGCTGGCTACGTGTACAATGGTGGTGCGTACCTGTGAGGAACAGGAGGGCCTGAGTCTCCCGCGATGGTACAGGGGACAAAAGGACAGGCTTCTGGGGTATATGCCTTCATCTTTAGCAGCAACGGTGCAGCGCCTATATCTCTGGTAAGCCCTTAGGATGTAGGGTGAAATCCTTCCAGAGAGCCCTTACTTCAGGGCGAGAGATTTCTAGTCTCACACACACAAGTCTTTTGTAAAAGCAGGCAATGTCTCTTTATTCTCCAGCAGCAATAGCAGCATACACAGCAGCACTCTGGTACCGTGTACAGAGCCTTGTCCTCCTCTCCTTCTCCTCCAGGCTGTACCCCTGAAGGATGGGCTGTATGGAGCTCCAATACTCCCGACACCCACCCCAAAGAGTATACCCTCCGGGTGAGGCCAGCTTCCCCCCCTCACCCCCTGAGCAGGGTGAGGTGCAATTGGTCCATCACACTATAGTGCTATCAGCTCTAATCAGGCTGGGCCTTAGCTTCTCCTCCTAGCACAGGTATCACTGTCCAGTCAGGCACTCCAACACCAACTCCTCCCTCTGGCAGGAGTAGGCAACTAAATTTAGTCAGCCCCACCCCTCATGATGTCAGCAGGTCCCTCCCCTGTGGTCTCTTGCCTTCCACAGAGAGTCAGGGGGCCTACCTCCACCAAATCAAGGCAGGGCTTGAAGCGGGGGAAAACCCATGATAACTACTGGCGGCCTGCCCTTAGCAGGACTTACACCAGTAGGAGAAAGATATATAGCCCAAAATCTTACCAGGGCTACATATATGTAACACTGTTTCCTCCTGAACACAGAAGTTACTAATGCTGTATTTACCTGTGTGGCCCTCAGGAGCCTAAGCCTCTGCATGAAGAGCCTGGGGTACATATATATACAATCACAATATCCCACCTGGGAGGGATCCCGACAGAGCGGGAGGGGCCCCTCACAGGGACACAACCAAATAACACACAATATGAATAAACAAGAATAACCTTTACTGAATCTGCATATAGGATATATGTCAATATGTCAATCTCTCTCTCTCTCTCTCTCTCTCTCTCTCTCTCTCTCTCTCTTATATATTTATATATATATATATGTATATATATATATATATATATTATACAGTGTTCGACAAACCTATACATTTGCACGCCCCGGGCGAGTGGATTTAACATCGTGGCGAGCTCCTATTGGCCCAAGCAGCACACGTGTGGTACTAGGTGGCGAGTAGATTTTTTGGTGATTTGTTGACCACTTTATATATATATATATATATATATATATTATATAATATATATATATACAGTGGTTGACAAATCACCAAAAAATTCTACTCGCCACACAAAAAAATCTACTCGCCACCTAGTACCAAACGTGTGCTGCTTGGGCCAATATTTACTCGCCCGGGGGTTAAATCCACTCGCCCGGGGCGAGCAAATGTATAGGTTTGTCGAACACTGTATATATATATATATAATATATATATATATATATATATATATATATATATATATAATAAAAGTACACGGGCATACCAAGAGAATGATACAAATACACATTTATTAATGTAGAGATAAAAACAAGGGGAGAAGGAATAAAAAAAAAGAAGAGGGGACTCACAACTGCCAATACATATCTACCATAAGGCAAAGGCACATAGAATGGTCAAAATAATCACCAAGGGTTATCAACATAGGCAATCAGACTCAGTAGGAGCACCAAAAATAATGGTATAAAGCAGGCATATATCTACCTAGTTGCACAAACTGCCGACTTGTGCACAAAAAGTCAGAAGAAAGTCTAAGTTGAAGCAATGAATGCAAAGTAAAGGCAATATTGCCTATCGCAGAGTGAAAATGTAAACAGAGCATCACATTATTAGGAGATGCAAATACATCACCAATTGGGCGTAGATGTAAAAGACCAAAGTATGGAAAGCTAGAGCCTCCTGTACTGGAAACTGGCAGGGGTCCCCCTCCACAGACTCACACTGCTAATGGCCTTGAAATATAGAATATATATATATATAGAATATATAGAATATATAGAATATATATAGAATATATAGAATATATAGAATATATATATATAGAATAGAGTTCTATACCTTGAATATATAAATATATACATGAATAACTGATGTATAATACTTTGAGCACCTGTTCCAAGTGGCTCACACACAGGGTTGCCACATTTACGTTTTTATAATACGGAACGCCGTCTCCCCCCACCCCCACCCCCCTCACAATACACATGCACAGTCATCGTCCCGACTATACACAATACACAGGGGGGAATTGAGTGTTTATGAGCAACTGAAAAGTGTAATTTTAAACTAGGAAGGAGGGCGGAGGGACACGAAGCAGATGCTGAACTAGACAGAATAGGTAGGAATGGGGAAATAGCTAGGGGTCATGGAGCGAGAATGGAGAAAGTGGGAGTTTGGCAGGCACCCACATTAAATACAGATAATACTAGCAAACTTCTAAAGACTAAATCCAATTGGAGTAGAAAAGGCAGGTGCAGATAAGATAACAGCAGAACAGACTGGAAAGAAATGTAAACTCATGCTTGCTAATGCAAGAAGAATGGGTACACAAAGGCAGTGCACTGCCTGCAAATTATGGAGGAGGCTATTGGTAGCAATAAAAATCCTTTTAATGAATGAAGGGATCAAACATCACCCCTGGATCCCCCAGAAAACGCTCACCTACGCGTTTCGGGCCATGCGCCCTTTATCAAGGTGGAGTGGGGTTTTCCCTACGAAAGAATTATTATTTATTATTGGGACTCATATATTCTGATGCACCGGTTACCCACATTTTGCTAATGCAAGATAAATGGGGGAGCTAGAATTAATTAATAGCTACAAGGAAGCAATATAGGCATTACTAAAACATGGTGGAATAAACCTCAAGACTGAGCATTTAGAGGGTCATTCCCTTTTTCGGAAGGATCGAGCAAATAGAAGAGGAAGTGGAGTAGAGATATTTAACGCCACTCCACCGGTGCCGTTCAGCCGTCAGTCGTTTCACCCCTGAGCTAAGTGATTAGCGTTAGCATTAGGCTGCGTCCAGAGTGGCGCTGAGCTGGTGCGGGCGCTCACGCTGGCCACGATGAGACACATTGCAACAATGTGTGTGGCCTGCGTGATCGCCCCCCCCCCTGCGCGTGCCGTGAGCTGCAGTCGGAGCTCAGTTTCAGGAGTTTCAAAATTTTGACTCTGCCGTTCCGACATTTGAGCACATGACCAAATGTACCCAATCAGAGGACAGCACGCAAAACCAATGCAATACAAGCATTGGGAGCTTGTATTGTATTGCATTGCATTGGTTGCTGTCCTCTGACACGAAACGTGGGGGGGGACACGAAACATGGTGGGACACGAAACGGTGGGGGACACGAAACATGGGGGGACACGAAACGGTGGGGGACACAAAACGGGGGGTGGGACACGAAACCGGGGGGGGGACACACGAAAAATATTAAAAATGTTTAGTTCGTTTTTAGCCCCAAATCCCCATTGATGTCAACTTCACTGGGGCCACTGATGCGGGGGGCACTTATTTACCAGGACCAGTGTCTCACTGCATGCTCTTCAGACACAAACATACTGTATATACATTGCCTGCACAAACATAATATATATACACTGCAGCAGAGCGGGAAGCCCCCGCAGGAACGCTGCTTTCCCATTGATATACAATCAGATGAAGGGAAGGGTGGGGTGTGTCGGTGTGAGGGGGGGTCGGTGTGAGGGGGGGTGGGTGTGGGTGTTGGGGGTGCGGGTCCCGCGCACCTGCTGCGCCGAGTTCTCCGTGGGCAGCAAATCATTCTGTAGCGACACGAAACAGGGGGGGAGGGGGGTGGGGACATGAAACTGAAAACGGAGAGATGTGAAGGGGGGGTAAAACGAAGTGGTGGGGGCAAACGGAGTGAGGGGGGATGGGGAGAGAGAGGGGAAAGGAGAGAAGTGGGAGAGAGAGGAGGGAAGGGGAGAGAGGGAGAGGAGGGAAGAGGGAAGAGAGGAGGGAAGGGGGAGAGAAAGCTAGGGGGGAGAGAAAGCATGGGGGGAGTGAGAGGGGAGGTCAGGGGAGAGAGAGGGAGGGTCGGGGAGAGAGAGAGGGGAGGGAGAGAGCGCGGGGAGGAGGGAGAAAGCGCGGGGGAGGGAGAGAGAGCGTGGGGGGAGGGGGAGAGAGAGAGCGCGGGGGAGGGGGAGAGAGAGCGCGGGGGGAGAGAGAGAGCACGGGGGAGTGGGAGAGAGAGCCCGGGGGGAGGGGGAGAGAGAGTGCGGGGGGAGGGGGAGTGAGAGCATGGGAGGGAAGGGGAGAGAGAGAGCACGGGGCAGGGGGAGAGAGAGCGCAGGGGGAGGGGGAGAGAGAGCACGGGGGGAGGGGGAGAGAGAGAGTGTGTGGGGTGGAGGGGGAGAGAGAGAGTGCGGGGGGAGGGGGAGAGAGAGAGCATGGGGGAGAGAGCAATGGAGGGAGAGAGAGAGATGGGGGAGAGAGCAATGGGGGGAGAGAGAGAGATGGGGGAGGGGGAGTGAAAGTGGGGGAGGGGGGAGAGAGCGGGGAGGGGGAGTGAAAGGGGGAGGAGGGGGGAGCGAGAGGGGGGGAGTGGGGGAGAGAGAGGGGGAGAGTGGGGAGAGAGCAGGGGAGAGAGGGGGGCAGGGAGAAAACAGGGGGAGAGAAAGAGAGGGAAGAGAGGGGGAGAGAGGTGATATATATATAGATATATATAGGTGGGGTGTGCAGGGAATGATGGGTGAGTGGGGTGTGCAGGGACTGATGATACGCTCACACCTAGAAGGACAAGATTTGTCTCCTGCTTACATGCAGGTGACGTCACTGATCATGAGTGCCAGCCCGCTCGCTCCACTCTTCCCTTCACCCTGGATGCACCCCACTCACCCATCACTCCCTGCACACCCCACTCACCAATAACTCCCTGCACACCCCACTCACCCATCAGATGTTGGGAGGTGGCGGAGGGGGGGGGGAGAGCGAGAGGGGGAATGGAGGGGTGGGCTACCGATTGCTAAATAGAGAAATCACATACAAATGGTGTCCAAAAAGTAAATTTTTATTAAATACATTGTTTAATAAACATATAAAACCATTAATAACATATATATTTGAAATTTGCGTCACATTCACATGCCCCCCCCCCGCGTCCCATTCACACGCCCCCCGCCCCCCCCCCGCGTCCCAGTGTGCAGGCAGTGATGGGTGAGTGGGGTGTGCAGGGAGTGATGGGTGAGTGGGGTGTGCAGGGAGTGATGGGTGAGTGGGGTGTGCAGGGAGTGATGGGTGAGCATGGTGTGCAGGGAGTGATGGGTGGGTGGGGTGTGCAGGGACTGATGGGTGAGTATGGTGTTCAGGGAGTGATGGGTGAGTGGGGTGTGCAGGGAGTGATGGGTGAGTATGGTGTGAAGGGCTTCCAGCTGTCACGCGCGTTCCTGGAGAGGTGCACACACCTCTCCAGGCACTCGATCCCCTCCGCGGCACTCACAGCTCGCGGCGTCCCTCTCTTTCCCCACCTGCCACATTACCTCCTTCGGTCTCTTCTCCTGCTCTCTCGCCTTCCTTGGCGAGCGCCCCCACGGCGCGACGCTCCTCGCGCTCCCTGACACACACTGTGTGCGCGCGCATCCAACCCTTACAGAGGGCGCGCGCACACGCTCCAGGTAAAGACCTTCCCAGAGCCCTGGCTCCACCTCCCATAGCGTACAAGCCATATCCCTGTGTGATTCACCTGTCTCCTCCCTTGCTCCTTCTGACCTATCCCTGCAACCTCTCACTCAACCCTCTGCTCCTCCTTCCTCTCCCATTGGTGCTCCCTCCTTTATAATCCCTGTCTGTCCTCTAGCTCATTGCTCTGCATAGCTTCTTGTGACCCCTGTGTGTGCAGTCTCTATGCTTGGCTCTCCTGTCTCTTTCAGCGCTGGTTCCTGTCCCTGCTTACCTTTGGATCTCCCTGGCTTGAACTCTGCTTTGAATTGGATTACCCTGCTTTCTCCTGCCCTTGAACCCTGCATTCGGATACTACTACGCTGCCTTCTCCAATCCTTGAACACTGGCTTACGGACATCACCACGCTGCTCTCTATAACCCCTGAACTCTGGCACACGGACATTACTATCCAAACTCTGGCATCCTTGACGTTGCAAGTATATGTTAACCCTTTCTCAACAGGCCCGGCAACGCATTACCACACTCCGGGCACGCCCTCACTGCTGTGGGTGCATGTTATAACCTTACCCACCTCAGTACTGGGGACTGGCCAGGTCTGCGGGCATTCAGGCGTTACACACGCACAGTCATCGTCCCGACTATACACAATACACAGGGGGGAATTGAGTGTTTATGAGCAACTGAAAAGTGTAATTTTAAACTAGGAAGGAGGGCGGAGTGACACGAAGCAGATGCTGAACTTGACAGAATAGGTAGGAATGGGGAAATAGCTAGGGGTCATGGAGCGAGAATGGAGAAAGTGGGAGTTTGGCAGGCACCCACATTAAATACAGATAATACTAGCCAACTTCTAAAGACTAAATCCAATTGGAGTAGAAAAGGCAGGTGCAGATAAGATAACAGCAGAACAGACTGAAAAGAAATGTAAACTCATGCTTGCTAATGCAAGGAGAATGGGTAAACAAAGGCAGTGCACTGCCTGCAAATGATGGAGGAGGCTATTGGTAGCAATAAAAATCCTTTTAATGAATGAAGGGATCAAACATCACCCCTGGATCCCCCAGAAAACGCTCACCTACGCGTTTCGGGCCATGCACTCTTTATCAAGGTGGAGTGGAGTGTTCCCTACGGAAGAATTATTATTTATTATTGGGACTCATATATTCTGATGCACCGGTTACCCACATTTTGCTAATGCAAGATAAATGGGGGAGCTAGAATTAATTAATAGCTACAAGGAAGAAATGTAGGCATTACTAAAACATGGTGGAATAAACCTCAAGACTGAGCAGTTCCTTTAGAGGGTTATTCCCTTTTTTGGAAGGATCAAGCAAATAGAAGAGGAAGTGGAGTAGAGATGTTTAACGCCACTCCACCAGTGCCGTTCAGCCGTCAGTCGTTTCACCCCTGAGCTAAGTGATTAGCGTTAGCATTAGGCTGCGTCCAGGGTGGCGCTGAGCTGGTGCAGGCGCTCACGCTGGCCACGATGAGACACATTGCAACAATGTGTGTGGCCTGCGTGATCGCCCCCCTGCGCATGCCCGTGAGGTGCAGTCGGAGCTCAGTTTCAGGAGTTTCAAAATTTTGACTCTGCCGCTCCGACATTTGAGCACATGACCAAATGTACCCAATCAGAGGACAGCAAGCAAAACCAATGTAATACAAGCATTGGGAGCTTGTATTGTATTGCATTGCATTGGTTGCTGTCCTCTGACATTAAACGGGGGGAGGGGACACAAAACGGGGGGGACACGAAATGGGGGACACACGAAACAGTGGGGGACACAAAACGGGGGGGGGTGGGACACGAAACGGGGGGTGGGACACGAAATGGGGGGGCACGAAACAGGGGGGGCACGAAACAGGGGGGACATGAAACGGGGGGGGGGACACGAAACGGGGGGGACACGAAAAAGCTTAAAAATGTTCAGTTCGTTTTTAGCCCCAAATCCCCATTGATGTCAACTTCACTGGGGCCACTGATGTGGGGGGGCACTTATTTACCAGAATCTGTGTCTCACTGCATGCTCTTCAGACACAAACATACTGTATATACATTTCCTGCACAAACATAATATATATACACTGCAGCAGAGCGGGAAGCCCCCGCAGGAACGCTCCTTTCCCATTGATATACAATCAGATGAAGGGGGGGTGGGGGGAATCGGTGTGAGGGGGGGTCGGTGTAAAGGGGGGGGTCGGTGTGAGGGGTGGTGGGTGTGGGTATTGGTCCCGCGCACGTGCTCCGCCGAGGTCTCTGTGGGCAGCAAATCATTCTGTAGTGACACAAAACGGGGGTGGGGGGTGGGGGGGTGGGGACATTAAACTGAAAACGGAGAGATGTGAACAGGGGGGGGTAAAACGAAGTGGTGGTGTGGGGGGGGGGGTAAAACGAAGTGGTGGGGGCAAACGGAGTGAGGGGGGATGGGGGAGAAAGAGGGGAAAGGAGAGAAGGGGGGAGAGAGGAGGGAGAGAGAGAGAGAGAGGAGGGAAGGGGGAAGAGAGGAGGAAAGGGGGGAGAGAAAGCAAGGGGGAGAGAGAGGGGAGGGTCGGGGGAGAGAGAGGGGAGTGTCAGGGGAGAGAGAGGGGGGAGGGTCGGGGAGAGAGAGGGGAGGGAGAGAGCGCGGGGATCAGGGAGAAAGCGCGAGGGGAGGGAGAGAGAGAGAGCGCAGGGGGAGGGAGAGAGAGAGCGCGGGGGAGGGAGAGAGAGAGCGCGGGGGAGAGAGAGAGCGCGGGGGGAGAGAGAGAGAGCGTGGGGGAAATGGGAGAGAGAGCGCGGAGGAGAGAGAGAGCACGGGGGAGGAGGAGAGAGAGAGCGCGGGGGGAGAGAAAGTGCGGGGGGAGGGGGAGAGAGCATGGGGGGAGGGGGAGAGAGTGCGTGGGGGGAGGGGGAGAGAGCGCAGGGGGAGGGGGAGAGAGAGCGCGACGGGAAGAGAGAGAGCGCGGGGGAGGGGAGAGAGAGCACGAGGGGGAGAGAGAGCATGGGGGGAGGGGGAGAGAGAGAGTGCGGGGGGGAGGGGGAGAGAGAATGCGGGGGGGGGAGAGAGAGAGCGCAGGGAGAGAAAGCAATGGAGGGAGAGAGAGAGATGGGGGGAGAGAGCAATGGGGGGAGAGAGAGAGATGGGGGAAGGGGGAGAGAGAGGGGGAGTGAAAGGGGGAGTAGGGGGGAGCTAGACGGGGGAGTGGGGGAGAGAGAGGGGGGGAAGGGGGGAGAGAGCAGGGGAGAGAGGGGGCAGGGAGAAAGCAGGGGGAGAGAGAAGAGAGGGAAGGGAGGGGGAGAGAGGGGATATATATATAGATATATATCCCCTGAGGAAGTCATCATCGATGACGAAACGCGTAGGGCGTGACTAGTTTGGGACCGCCATTTGCCCACGAGCACTGAGGCCAGTTGTCACCAGAGACTCAATACTTTGTTTGTTTCACACGGCTCCAATACAACTTAACCATAGAGGACCTGGAGGACTTTTGCTGTCTAGAGGGTCTCTTCCCCGCCGAACATTGAATGCGAGTTTCCGCTTCCGGTTCACCGGTTCATCGGCTACACGAGGGGAGTCACGTGAAGACGCCAGTACCTGGAGCTACATTGAGAGGATTGAGCTGACGGCACATGAGAGCCTATCTCATACCTGCTATTTATCGTTTTAAACCTTGTGTGTGGGCATTTGAAAGATTTTATGTTCCTTGAAATACAAATTTTATTATGTAAATGCACTAGGTTTGCGCCTGTTTTTTCTTTTCCCTTTTTTTCAGATATGGTTAGGGACTGGTAATCCCTTCGAAACGGGCTGCAAGAACCTGGTGCAGTTATCTTTGGAACAGGACTTTTTTTATCTTTAAAGGTTTTTTCCTTCCTTACACATGATGAAGAGCAAAACCTGATGAAGTAGTTTGTACTAAGAAACGCGTAGGATATACCTTGGTCTATGTGTTTCATTGCTATTTTATCATTTTTGTGAACATTGGGCACTCTAGAGACGATTTTCCACTCCTGTGTTGTGCTCTTTGAAATCACGACTGTGACGTCACTCCGCAGCGCCCCACCACGGAGCGGTAGCACTGCTTACTGGAGTTTTGTTCTCAGCCAGCTAGTTTGTCTCCGTTTGTGGCTGTTATGACCGGAGAACATTGTGAACCATCCAAGCCCTCACTGCTCAATCCGGGGACCTCCGGAGTGCGACTGCAGGCTGCAGATCGTTCGGATTACCTGGAGCAAAGCTGACCAGAGGGAAGGTTTCCATAGAGGCGGAGATCGAGTGCCGGGGTGTTCCTAGGAAGGAAAACATCACAGCTGCTGCCCAAGACGCTGGCCAAAAGGAAGCAAGTTCCTGACTCCTGTACCAACAGCTGCCGAGTGGTAACTTGTGTGTTGTACACACTCAATGCTTATGTCCTAGCACCTTGATGTACGCAGAATATTTATCCCCTATTTTAATATACACTTGTAATTTTCATACTTCACTATTTGCGTTGTGCGCTGTTTTTTTGTCTCCGTAACTCCCTGCACACCCCACTCACCCATCAGAGGTTGGGAGGTGGCGGAGGGGGGAGGAGGGAGAGGTTGGGAGGTGGCGGAGGGGGAGAGCGAGAGGGAGTGGCGTGAGGCGGCGGAGGGGGGGAGCGAGAGGGAGTGGGGAGAGACGGGGAGGGGTGGGATACCGATTGTTAAATAGAGAAATCACATACAAATGGTGTCCAAAAAGTAATTTTATATTAAATACATTGTTTAATAAACATATAAAACCATTAATAACATATATATTTGAAATTTGCATCACATTCACATGCCCCCCCCCCGTGTCCCATTCACACGCCCCCCTCCCCCCCCGTGTGCAGGCAGTGATGGGTGAGTGGGGTGTGCAGGTAGTGATGGGTGAGTGGGGTGTGCAGGGAGTGATGGGTGAGCATGGTGTGCAGGGAGTGGGGTGTGCAGGGAGTGATGGGTGAGTATGGTGTTCAGGGAGTGATGGGTGAGTGGGGTGTGCAGGGAGTGATGGGTGAGTATGGTGTGATGGGTGTGTGGGGTGTGCAGGGAGTGATGGGTGAGTGGGGTGTGCAGGGATTGATGGGTGAGTGGGGTGTGCAGGGAGTGATGGGTGAGTGGGGTGTGCAGGGAGTGATGGGTGAGTGGGGTGTGCAGGGAGTGATGGGTGAGCATGGTGTGCAGGGAGTGATGGGGGAGTGGGGTGTGCAGGGAGTGATGGGTGAGTATGGTGTTCAGGGAGTGATGGGTGAGTGGGGTGTGCAGGGATTGATGGGTGAGTGGGGTGTGTAGGGAGTTATGGGTGAGTGGTGTGTGCAGGGAGTGATGGGTGAGTGGGGTGTGCAGGGAGTGATGAGTGAGTGGGGTGTGCAGGGAGTGATGGGTGAGTGGGGTGTGCAGGGTGTGACACACAGACAGAGGAGTCTCCATACATCCCTCCCATCCCTGTGTATCTGATCCTGTAGCACTCACTTGTGAAGGAGCCTCTGCAAGTGACACGGGTCCCTGTTCTCAGTGTCCTGTGTCCCCAGCTCTGCCCCCATGCATGCCCCCCCCCCTCGCGTCACATTAACACGACCCCTCACGTCACATTGACACGCCCCCCTCGCGTCACATTGACACGCCCCCTCCCACGCTCGCAAATTTCCTCTAGCAGGACAGGATTTGTCTTCTGCTTACATGCAGGTGATGTCACTGCTCATTAGCGCCAGCCCGCTCGCTCCGCTCGCTCCGCTCTTCTCTTCACCCTGGACGAGGCCATAGGGGTTCACTTTAGGGGTTTGAAGGCAAAGGGTTAAGATTTTAATGGTTAAGCTTTTTAGGTGGTTAGCGTAATGGGTTAATGTTAAGCTTTTTAAGGGTAAGGGAGAAGTTTAGGCGGTGAGGGTAATGGGCTATGGTTAAGCTTTTAGGGTAAGTGAGAAGGTTAGCGGGTTAGGGTAATGGGTTAATGTTAAGCTTTTTAGGATAAGGGGTAAGGTTAGAGGTTACTTTGGTGATGAACTAGCCAAATGTCCCGGCGGTCGAGCGTCCTAGACCGGTCCACCTTTGCCTCTCATTTGGCTTGCCTGTGCTAGGCAGGGTATGTGCTGTTATGGAAACCACTGCTCCCCTCCCTGTTTAGCTCTAACTGGGCTCCCTCTTCTTGCTCCCATTAAACTAGTGTGGGAAATAACCCAAGGTATTTATGCACCGTGCAGTGTTTTCTTCAATCACAGACTTAGGCCTCGTTCAGGTTGCAGGCTTCAGAGGGAGGGCGTGCTGACGTGCGAGCTGCCGTGGGACACAATGTATTCAAATTGAATACTGGTTGTCAGGGTAGCAGCTGCCCTGTCTCCGAAGCCCGGAGTTGACGCTGGCTACAGTTTCAATAAACAAAAAATTCGTTTTTTGAAGCTGCAGCAGCGTCACTGGGACCTCGGCAGCCAATTAAATCATTCTTGAGAATGATTTCAAGACTGCAACTTGGATCCCTAACCTCAGGTCTGTAGCCCCGCCCCCTCTCCGCCTCCTCAACTCCTGAAAAAGTCTGCTGGGAGGATGAACACACATCGCCCTCCCTCCAACTCCTGCCTCTGGCACCCTGAACGAGGCCTAAGGCTAAGGCCCCGCTCCCTCCGTCAGCGCGCCCGCACTGCAGACAGGCAGGGTGCTGACAGACACAGACCGCGATATGCGGTCTGTAGGGAGCGGGAGCCGGAGCGGGAGGTGGGCGGGAGTGGGAGGTTTGAGCGGGAGGGGGGGGCGTGGCTTGAGCAGAGGGACCCGCTACTCTCCCCCCCCTCCCTCCACGGGCTCGGGCTGGCACTCATACACACATGCAGACACACACACACACACTCAGGCACACACACAGACACACACACAGACAGAGGCAGGCACTCATACACACACATACACACACACGCAGGCACTCTCTCACACACACACACACAAACGCGCACGCAGGCAGGCACTCATACACATACACACACAGAGGCAGGCACTCACGGACTCAGGCACACACATACACACACACGCAGGCACTCTCTCACACACACACACACACACACATACGCGCACGCAGGCAGGCACTCATACACATACACACACAGAGGCAGGCACTCACGGACTCAGGCACACACATACACAAACACAGACAGGCACTCAGACACACATACACCGACACAGACAGGCACACACATACACAAACACAGACAGGCACTCACGCTGCTTTCACTCCACACTCCTCCCCGCTCCCCGAAGCCTCTCCTCCTCCCGAAGCCTCCCCTCCTCATTGGCTCACAGCCACACCACGTGACGCGTCAACGGTAGGGATCACCATTCTCTTGTATCCCGTAGCGGCTGACGCGTCACAGCGTGTAGCGAGCTGTGCAGCCAGGGGGGACCGGGACCGGCTCGGGAGGATTCCCCTGCTGGTGGGGAACTCGCGTGTGGCTGCCCGCGCCACCGAGCGCACCGGGTCCCAGGCCTAAAGCAGCTGCTGCTGCTGCTGCTGCTGCTGCTGCTGCTGCTGCTGCTGCTGCTGCTGCTGCTGCTGCTGCTGCTGCTGCTGCTGCTGCTGCTTCATACGTGTATACATTGCATACTTCTCAAGAAAAGATAAAAGGAACCCTGTTTCCAGCCAGGCATTCTGTTTTGCAGCAGCAGGAAATAGGACACAATGACCGGATTCGGATCAAATGAATACTGACCACTTTTGTTTTTTACTCCGTTTACTGTAATGTTTTTTCCGAAGGGATTGTGCGGTTTGAATACTGTGCTCTTGTAGTTCAGAAGAAGCAATAACTGTGATAAATACTCTGAAAGTCATACGACAAATATGACGGGAGCTGGAGATGGGACAACTGGCCGCGGACGTTCAGGTGCTGAGAGATAGTCGGCCGCGGCCATTCTGCTGCGGCTGTTTCAGCCCCGATGTATGTGTTATGGTTTTTAGGGTTAGGATTAGGGGTTAATGTTTTTAGGGTAAGGGGTTAAGGTTAGGGTTTTTAACATAAAGGGTTACGGTTTATTAGGGTAAGGATTTAAGGTTAGGCTTTTTAGGGTAAGGGGTTAGGGTTTTTAGGGTAAGGATTTAAGGTTAGGGTATATTGGGTAAATGATTAAGGTTATGGTTTTTAGAGTAAGGTATTAAAGTTAGGGGTTTTTAGGTTAAAGGATTAAGGATTTTAGGGTAAGGAGTTAAGGTGATGATTTTTAGGGCAAGGAGTTAAGGTTAGGGGATTTTAGGGTAAGAGGTTAAGGTTAGGGGGTTTTAGGGTAAGGTGTTACATTAGGGGTTTTAGGGTAAGGAATTAAGATTAGGGTATTTCGGGTAAATAATTAAGGTTAGGGTTTTTAGGGTAAGGTATTAAGGTTAGGGGTTTTTAGGTTAAAGGATTTTAGGGTAAGGAGTTAAGGTTAGGGGTTTTTAAGGTAAGGTGTTAAGGTTAGGGTATTTAGGGTAAATGATTAAGGTTATGGTTTTTAGGGTAAGGTATTAAGGTTAGGGGTTTTTAGGTTAAAGGATTAAGGATTTTAGGGTAAGGAGTTAAGGTTATGGTTTTTAAGGTAAGGAGTTAAGGTTAGGGTTTTCACAGTAAGGGGTTAGGGTAACGATTACCTGCGGCAGACACCTGTCCTGTCGGCCAAATGTCCTGGCAGTGAAGTAGCTGCGGCTGAATGGCCGCGGCTTATTGTCCTAGACGTGTCTGGAGCCAAGCATCATGCTGCCAGTCACAGACAAAAAGGATAACATATGAACCTATTGTAAACAGCTGGAGAGGACACGAAGAAGGATCTAGGGGGGTTATTTTACTAAAGTCTCCCGTCTGCAAAATGGCAGCAAAGACAGCAACATATTTATAAAAGACAAGAAATCCCACTAAAAGCAGTGCCAGTTTTTCCTCTGAGAAACCAATCGCTCGTGCTGCTTTCGCCCCCTGTCTTACAGCTGGGACACTTTAGTAAATAACCCCCAGGGCTTCAACACAAAAAAGTTTGAGCTGCCTGAAAAGCTTAAAGTAACATAGCAACTGCAGACTGAATGTTCAAACACTTCGAAAATAACCAACCGTAAACCGAGACAGTGCCGCTTTCCCCACACTCATTTCCATCTGCACGGAACAGGCAGCATGAAACCTGTCCATATGCTGATCCTCTGAAATAATAGCTTGGCGGAGGCAAGGCTGGTATTGGGGGGTAAAGTTTACAGAGGCCTTGATACAGGGAAACATGAAATTATTTAGTTAAGAGTAAGCTACATTGTTAATGATAAATTCTGCTACATACTTATGAGTTCTATTTTTATTTATAAAAATGTTTTACCGGGAAGTAATACATTGAGAGTTACCTCTCATTTTCAAGTGTGTCCAGAGCACAGAGATATAAAAATACACGGTTACATTAAAAGAACAGGGTTATACAGTCAGTTCACAGACATTTCACGGACCATTAACTATCTTGTATGTGTTAAACTCCTGAAACTAAATATAAAACCACATCTATAAAGATGTAGGTGTACTGTAGATTACTTCAAATAGCAGTCAAGGAAACTGGGGATTTATCAGAATGCTCTCCAGCTGTTCAATATTATTCTCCTTTGGTTTGGGATCAGACGCAGATACTTCTACTGGCTAAATCCACAAGAAAAATAGACAGCCTGTCAAGAGCACTATAGGCAAACCAAGCCTCCCCTGTACACGAAAAAAGAGAAGCAAAAAAACCTCAAAAGGCAATCTATATTTTACATAAAAGTTCCAGCAAACATAAAAAAAAAACCTTATACTGAAAGCACATTCACATGCCTACGAGAGGTTCACCAGCCTGCCTCTCCCTATAGTCACTGAGCATACTGTACAATGCTTCCACTGCAACAAGGGATTCTGGGTAATGACATGAAAAATAGCATGCACAGTATGTCACTTTTTACATCTTTTAGCATGGATCCCCATAATCTTATGCCTGCCGTGTAACACAGCTTTTTCAGCACAGCCTGGGACAAAGAGGCTCCCCAACTCTGCTCTGCTTTCTAAAACATCACACAGCATTTCATTCTTTTAGATGTTGGGAATGGCTATGAAAATGAGCACGTCCCTTTTTAGCTTTTCCATTTAAACAAGACGTTTTCTTAACCCTTTGTCGTGCACTGCACTGCAGTCTCCTGCAAAAGCAGCAAAAATCTGTTACACTGTAAAAGCCTGAAGTACGTGGTAAAATATGTTCCACACTAAAAGACAGAATACAAACAACGCGTAGCCTGCTCCACATAAAGCAGCACACAACTACAGTTAGAATGTTTCAATATTGATATGGGCCCAGTAACCCAATGTCAAGCGCTTACATTTCAGTCCTTGATTATTCTTCTACAGGGCAAAACAGTGTGGAGACATAAAAAAATACTTGGACTTGGGCATCATCACACAGCTACTGTTGCTTGCGCAAAAGCACAATACAGACTTGTACTGTACGGATGGAGCCTTTGGTTCGGGCCCTCTCTCTTTGCGGGTCCTGTACGTCATCCTCTCCTGCGCCGCGGTGTCCCGGCAATCAGACATAATGGCCCATTGGCATAACGCATCAGGGGTTCCTGTGCTGGAATGGGACTCGCGCTGTGTGAATCCTGCCGGGCTGCACCTGTGCGTAAGGGACGCGGAGTAAGAGTGAGCCTGAATCAGTCACTCTCCCTGCGCGCCGCTAACAGGCGATCGCTGGACTTTTATTTTAATAACATATTATTATAGCAGGGGATCTCCGGAGCCGAACCGCATACATTTTTCTGCACTGCGTGGCCTATAGAAGTGCATAACATTTTAATTATTTCATTTCAGATCCTAATCAAACCTGTACAAACTTTAACACACTTACAGTAACCATTGATAAACCTCCACCTCTGTTATAGAACTTGTTTGTACAAATGTAGTTTGGGAATCCCTAATCCAGGGGGTCCTCAACTCAAGTCCTCAAGACCCCCCAACACAACAGGTCAGGTTTTCAGGATATCCCTGCTTTGGCACAGTTGACTCAATCCTGTGCTGAAGCAGGGATATCCTGAAAACCTGACCTATAGAGAGTGTTCAGGACTGGAGTTGACCACTCCTGCCCATAGCTAATTTATCAGAAAACCATGCGATTTTAAGTGCAAAAGGAAATGTTTCATAGCTCGTTATATATATATATATAGGCTTAAGCTTGCTGCATGGTCACAGCTTTAAGCACAGCCAGGGGTAAGGGTCATTGCATAGTCAGTTAACCAAACCCACACTGTAGTATATAAAAAGGGGGTTTTGTCTATATCCACAGGCACCCAACGTTTCTTAGCCATCTCAGGGCCCCTTCACCATGGAGATGCACCTCCCTGATTAAACCCCCTTTCTTTCATCTGCCTGCAGTGCTGTGTCCCCTGCCCTGATGTAGTTAGTGTCTGGCCTTATTCATGTATCTCCTTGAGACGATTGCAAATATCAGAACGTTCTAATTTAAATGAGAGTTTATCACCTGATATCTTCATTTTTAAGAAAGTGGTGACTCTCTGCGATGCACACGTGATTATTCAAGACTGTCACAGTTTGTTTTTTAAAGTGGCTTGTTTATAAACATGTCAGGAGAGCCTTAAATTAGAGTAATCCCCTCTCTAGCAAAACACATGCCCTGAACTCTAGATTTTATCAGTCCAATACAACACACATGGTACTTTTAGTGGCCATACGTGATAACCCACCAATTAAGCCCTCCATACATCTGCACAGACCCCCAGGAAGGGTCTTGACACGTCATAAATCCAAAATATTGTATTTTTAAGACAAATGGTAACCACATTAAGCCCCTTAAGCCCCAGAATGATCAAAATACTTATTATCTCATGATATTTTCATGATAAAGAGTAATGTTGTTTCATTGTTTATAGTGCAATTTGGGAAATTACAGAGCAAAACAAAGAGGAACCAGAAGTAGCTGCAGCAGCTTTTCTCTGCAGGGAACAACATGGTCCCTAGCTGCACTGTGTGATCAGGAGAGAGAAACAAGGGACTGTCTGCAAAGTGTGCACTCTATATTACAAGTCACATCTGTCCAGAAGGAGGGTTTAGTGCCAGAATTGCATGCAGTGTATAATCATGCACATAAAATCCATGTTTTTTTTGGGCACTAAGCAGCTGAAGGAGTTACATTAATTTGCTTCTAAATCAAATTGTTGTGTTTATACAATCATACAGTATAACAAGTCTGGTTACAATTTTCCTACATTGTCCTTTTAGCTTTCTGACTTGTGCTGGCACCAGGACAGGTTGAACTACTGGGCAAACTATGTAGTTAAAGCGGGAAAATGTAGTTGAAGCCAAAAACAAATATATATATATGGAATATATTATTATTAATGTTATAAAAGTAGTGTTGGATAGTGAAAACATTGTAAAGTGAGTCCCATGTTAATCAGTGGCGGTGAGCGTTGGATAACGCATTCCGGGGTCGAAAAATGGCCCATAGGGTTGCATTGTATTGTATGTCTTTATTTATATAGCGCCATTAATGTACATAGCGCTTCACAGTAGTAATACATGTGGTAATCAAATAATTAACAGATAATATAAATAACAGGTCATGGGAATAAGTGCTTCAGACATAAAAGTAACATTAAGGAAGAGGAGTTCCTGCCCCAAGGAGCTTACAGTCTAATTGTAAAGCGTTGGATATGCCATTCGTTGTAAAGTGAAACGTTGGATAGCGAGGATTACCTGTAATATATATATGCAGCATGCACTGGCTTAAGGGTAGCTCGTGTAATATGAGCTTGAGACAAAAGGTGGCACTGTGTGCTCATTTGCATGTCATTTCCCAGAATCCCTTGCTGCAGTGGAAGTGCTGTGTGCTGGGTGATAATGGTGAAAGACAGGGTTGCAGACCTGTCTAAGACATGCAAATGAATATACCCTGTACAGTAATATTTCCATTTGCTATATATATATATATAGATATATATAGATATAGATACATACATACATACATACATACATCTAGTCAAATCTGCTCGAGTTGAAATTACCAGCGGTCGAGTTTGGAAGCAGGGAAGGATGGCGGCGGCGGAAGCGGAGAACTGGGGAGGACCACGGGAGCGGAGCAGGCAGCAGAGGAGGTGGACGGTGGTGGCGGCAGTAGAGGACTGAGGACCACGGGAGCGGAGTAGTGGAGGAAGACAGCGCGTTGCAGGAGAAGAGAACTCTGCACCATGTGAGCGCCGCAGGAGCGGCACAGGAGGACAGCAGGGAAGAGCGTGCCCCAGCGGCAGACACCAGATTCTTTACTCAAGTAAAGACTTCTGGGTCGGACCGCTGGGGCGCACACTTCCCCGGCCATCCTCCAGTGCCACTTCTGCTCCACTCACATGGTCCTCAGTTCTCTTTTCCAGCAGCGCACTGTCTTCCTCCTCTGCTCCACGTCCGTGGTCCTCAGTCCTCTACCGCCGCCACCGCCATCCACCTCCTCTGCTGCCTGCTCCACTCCCGTAGTCCTCCCCAGTCCTCCTCTGCTGCCCTGCTCCACCGAAGCCAGGTAGGTGAGGACAGGAGAAGGAGGGGGTGAGAATAGGAGAAGGAGGAGGGTGAGAACAGGAGAAGGAGGGGGTGAGAACAGGAGAAGGAGGGGGTGAGAACAGGAGAAGGAGGGGGTGAGAACAGGAGAAGGAGGGGGTGAGAACAGGAGGAGGAGGGGTGAGAACAGGAGGAGAGGGGTGAGAACAGGAGAAGGAGGGGTGAGAACAGGAGAAGGAGAGGGGTGAGAGAGGAGAAGGAGAGGGGTGAGAACAGGAGAAGAAGGGGGTGAGAACAGGAGAAGGAGAGGGGTGAGAACAGGAGAAGAAGGGGGTGAGAACAGGAGAAGGAGAGGGGTGAGAACAGGAAAAGGGGGGGTGAGAACAGGAGAAGGAGGGGGAAGAGAACAGGATAAGGAGGGGGTGAGAACAGGATAAAGAGGGGGGTGAGAACAGGAGGAGAGGTGTGAGAACAGGAGAAGGAGAGGGTTGTGAGAGGAGAAGGAGAGAGGTGAGAACAGTAGAAGGAGAGGGGTGAGAGAGGAGAAGGAGAGAGGTGAGAACAGTAGAAGGAGGGGGGTGAGAACAGGACAAGGAGAGGGGTGAGAACAGCAGAATGAGAGGGGTGAGAACAGTAGAATGAGAGGGGTGAGAAGGAGAGGGGTGAGAACAGGAGAAGGAGAGGGGTGAGAACAGGAGAAGGAGAGGGGTGAGAACAGGAGAAGGAGAGGGGTGAGAACAGGAGAAGGAGAGGGGTGAGAACAGGAGAAGGAGAGGGATGAGAACAGGAGAAGGAGGGTGTGAGAACCGGAGACGGAGAGGGGTGAGAAGGGGTGAAATAGGAAAAGGAGAGGGGTGAGAGAGAAGAAGGAGAGGGGTGAGAGACAATAAGGAGAGGGTGAGAGACAATAAGGAGAGGGGTGAGAGTCAGTGAAGAAAAAACTTTGTGAACCACTTAGGATATTCACGTTTCACATATTTCAAACCTAAAACTATATTAGATCTTAATCTGAGTCCTAATAATAAATAAAAATAACCTGATCAAACAAATGACACAAAACATTACTTTTTCAACTTTTATTTATCCACAAATGATTAAAACATTCAATATCTATGTGTGAAAAAATGTGTGTGAACCTTTAGATTCAGTAACCCTTGAGCTGCAATGACTTCAGCTAAGCGTTTTCTGCTACTGCTGGCCAGTTTCTCACATCGGTTGAGGAATT
This sequence comes from Ascaphus truei, assembly GCF_040206685.1. Classification (NCBI taxonomy): domain Eukaryota; kingdom Metazoa; phylum Chordata; class Amphibia; order Anura; family Ascaphidae; genus Ascaphus; species Ascaphus truei. Next base: position 20,897,205 of record NC_134485.1, read on the forward strand.
TTGGTCCATTCCCCTTTATAGAACTTTATAGATGCTTCTTATCCTCCCCCAACATTTGATTGGGTTTAGGTCTGGACTTTGACAAGGCCAGGGGTCAACAACCTGAGGCTCGTGAGTCGGGAAAGGGGATCATTTTGTGTGAGGTAATTCTATGGAGGGTGGGGGTGGGGATAATTCTGTGTGCGATAATCATGTGGGTGGTGTGGGGGAAGGGAGGAGTTGTATGGGTAGGAGGGGATTGAGTGGTGGGAAGAGAGTGCAACGGACGAGAGTGAGAGGGGTGGTATAAGAGAGGAAGCTGGGGGAGTGAGAGTAAATAAATACACAGGACCAAGCATATTTATTTTGCATTCTTTGTCCAAGGGTTGAGAAATTACAAATAAAATGAGAAATATAGAAGATGAACATCAAGAATTTCAAAATGAGTGGACTGAGTCTTGTGCATTTATATCGAATCCAGCTGGACTCCCCGTGTGTCTCATTTGCAATGAGAATCTGTCCAATAATAAGAAATCCAACCTAGAAATAACCCTAACCCTAAAATAATAGTGTAACAATCCGGTGAACATATAACAATAATAATTACATATAAAAATAATATACAGTATAACAATGAACCACTCTAAACAAAATAGTGATGTGAATATATGTGAAGGCTGCCAATAACAAGGTAACAACTGGCTACCTAGCCAGATATAAGACACAGAAGAAAAAACGTTACCTAAAGGCGCCAAAAAACATTAAATTAAGTGTGCATCAGAAACATCATGAACTATCAATTGGTGTAACAAATAAATGATACCAGTGATAGAGTCCTTGATTAGGTGACCATATTGATCGATAATGTAAGTCCAAAGTCACTTGGATCCAATTGAAGATGAGTAGGTGATCAGCACATAAAAGAGAAAAAAAAGAGAACAAGAATTCATAGCGTAATACTGTGATAATCTAGCAATGATTTAACAAGTGAAGGGAGTGGTGAGTTCCCTAATGATTGGCAAGCAGGTCAGATGAACAAAATAACATTTATTAAAAAAAAGATGGTTAAAAACAGCTCCTCTCCTCACGGTGACAGACAAAATTGGAATCCTACTTACAAAATTGCAGTAGGACATGCGCAGTATAGTGTATTAGGATCGCAAGGGTAGGCACTCTTCACTGGTAGAAACCATCTCCGTTATCCGCACAATTCGTCCTCCAGTCCCGCTGGGGTATGTAGGTCTCCTGGCGTGGTGCGCTGCCCAGTAGAGTAGTCCCGCTTCCCTTCTCCTTGCTCCAGATCTCCCAAAGCTCTCGGATGTCCGGCAGCTTCTCTCACGAGTAGCGTAGGTTACACGGACAAGAACCGGATGTGACGTATCGGCACTGGGGAACCGGATGTGATGTATCGGCACTGGGGAACCGGATGTGACGTATCGGCACTGGGGAACCGGATGTGATGTATCGGCACTGGGAAATCACTACCGATGGGGAACAAAGGAGACCACGTAGACTCTGCACCGTCTGTACACACGTGGGAGTAGGCGCAAACTCCGCCCTACGCGTTTCACGGATCCCTCCACTTCTTCAGGGGCATGTTCAATAGGAGTAGGATCAAGTCATAACTTAAATAGTCCCACCATTCATCACAACAACTGATAGACATGTGATAGCATTTATGCATGATTGAAAGAACATCTAAATAACACCTAAACTTGCCAAATATTCTAAAACAGATACAATCTATAACCCTCAATATATTGATATACTTAAAATAAGCCTTACAATATTAGTGTTCCACATAATGGAACATATACAAATATGTCAGTATGTGTTTATCAATTCCACTGGACACCAAAATATATATATAATCATTGTTCAAGCTGATATATATTCAGCAATAATCAATATCAAAAAGTTAATCCGTGTGTTCGTTAGGGACAGACAACAATCACAAACTGACACCTTTGAAATATATTAAACATTATAAAATACACATATCATTCTGGTTATTAACTCACATTATCACCCATTCTTTACACTAAATTAGTTCATTGAAAAATTCACAATAGTTAACATTCTCATCATTAATCACGGATAAATGAACAGATTAATCTCACAATTCAAATCTTTAAAATTAATTATTCAAATGAATTATTTAAACCTTGTGTTTAATTACAACTAAATGCAAGTACAAAATCTAAACACATCTATAGACCCTAAAAGTGTCAGCAGAATGCATTCAAAAAATTAAATAAAATTTTATATAGAAACAACATTGGTCATGGCATTCTAAAAAGATAGCTTTCAATGGTTGAATAAGTGACTCGTGTTCATTATTTGATATATCTTAAATCGAATTCAACCAGTAAAAGCTACTCATCAATAATTCTAACATTCATAATACAAACCAGCACGATCAAAAAATTTACATATATGATTCCAAACAGTTCATGTGGTACCAGTTAAGGCTACAGGCTCATTTATCGCCCAAAAAGGGCACAATGCTAAAATCCACATTGAGACCCCTTGGGCTCATAGTTTGCAATTCATATATCCAAAAGAGCTTTTTGTGCTAAATGTTTAATGCGGTCAGCACCTCTTCAACTATGTGTCAAGGTTTCTATTCCTATACATTTAAGTCCTAATGGGTTTTGATTATGCTGGTATAAAAAGTGATATGATACATTATGTGTTAGCAGACCTTTCTTAATGTTGTAAATATGCTCATAGAGTCTTCTTTTCAATGGTCTAGATGTCATCCCCACGTACTGAAAACCGCAGGGGCACTCTAACAGATAAATGACAAATGTGTCTGAACAGCGCAAAGCACAGCAAACAAAGTGTACACTTGCTAAATGGGTAAAATCATCAAGTAATACAACTATGGCTAGTTTTGTGGCAGCTCAAGAGATCGTTTAAAGGGGAAAGCCCTTCACAGACGGAGAATACATGAAAGAATGAAAAAGACAAGCAGGAGGTGCACTGAGATGCAATAGGATATAATCCATTTTAAAAAGCCACAAATGGGCTATACAAACACAGTATATTAACATGAATACACAAGCATAAATAAACTTACAGCTATCCTGGGAGGGGAGTGACACCGGAGAAGTCTGCACATCAGCCGGGTGTAAAAAATGGTGCAGGTCTGGATATGTGATGCTCCGCCCAGCTGAAGTATCCTTCCTACTACCGGCGTCTCCCTCCACCTATGAGTGCTCATGTTGCGACCTCTTGTGACCTCTATGCGTTTCGCACAGTGTGCTTCGTCAGGAGCGTGGAGGGAGATGCCGGTAGTAAGTGGGATACTTCAGCTGGGCGGAGCATCACGTGTCCGGACATTCGCCATCTTTTGCACCCGGCTGATGTCCAGACTTCTCCGGTGTCACTCCCCTCCCAGGATAGCTGTAAGTTTATTTATGTTTATGTATTTATTTTATTATACTGTTTTTGTATAGCCCATTTGTGGCTTTTTTAAATTGATTAAATCCTATTGGATCTCAGTGCGCCCACCTGCTTGTCTTTTTTGGGAGCTCCCAATTGGGAGCTCACTTTTTTCTACTGGAGATCATGGCGTTCCCCTAAGCAGATGGCAGCAAGAGTTTTAGGCCATAATTACCAACCCCGTTTGAGACAGCACAGCGCAGAACACCAATATCTGTTAATACATGAAAGAATGTTTCATTAAAACATTGCAGCAGATTTTCAGCAATTTTTAAAAACAAAAACGAAATAGTAAAAAAAAATAAGAGAGATGTCACTATCTGCGAAGACTGTAAGAGGCAGAACTGTAAAGATGGCCACAGATGTAACCAGCCAGCAAGTTAATGACATTCATTCAGCACCTGGGTTTTCTATTGCCCGCGATGAGTCATGCGATGTGGACGACATTGCACACGTTGCCATCCTCGGCAGATATGTTAACTCTCAAGGACCTCAACAAGAATTGATCACATTATTGCCATTACGAGGACAAACTCGGGGGGAAGAATTTGCATCTGCTGTCATTGAATGCTTGAAACAAAAAGAAATTGACATCAACAAATTGATTTGTATTGCTACAGATGTGGCACCAAGCATGATGGGAGCACACAAGGATTTAGTTTCTTTACTTAAAAAAAGTATGGAGCACAATATAATTTCATTTCACTGCATAATCCAGTCTGTGCACAAAGCTTTCCGGAGGAGATATCAAAAGTAATAGATTTAGTCGTGAAGATTGTCAACAAAATAATGGCAAGAGGTCTCAATCATCATCAGTTTTGTGAGCTTCTTCAAGAAGTTAACGGCCAATATTCCGATCTTCTCTTGCACAACAAGGTACGATGGCTTTCCAGAGGTAAAGTGCTGAGGCGGTTTGCATCATGTCTCAAGGAAGTGAAGGTATTCCTGCAGGAGAAAGGCCTTGAATATGCAGAGCTACCGGATCCTCACTAGTTCCAGAAATTCTATTTCATGGTGGATGTAACTTCTCACTTAAACGTGCTAAATCGGAAGCTACGGGGAAATACTGCAGTTTTGCTTTGGAAGAAGTGCTTTCGTTTGAACGGAAGCTGTCTTTGTTTGTGAGGGACATAGAGAATGGCACGTTGGTGCATTTCCTAAACTTGAAGCAATATCAACAAACAAATGATTGTGACATTGATCTTAAGTTCCTTGCAGAAACAGTCGTCAAAATGCAAGCTGCGTTTGCTGGGCGATTTGAACAGTTCAGAAAGGAAAAGGCAACTTTGTCATTTCTGTTGAACACCCTTGAAGCAGACACTTCTCGAATGGAATTTTACAGCATTTGCTGCAGTTGATCGAGCACTATTTGAACTTGAGCTAGCGGACTTGTGGGCAAAGGATTTGTGGAATTCAAAATTGAAATGCCTTGTCACCCAACTTGAAGATCTGGAAAGGCACAAGTCTGCCTTGGCGCTACATCACAAGTGGTCTGAAATGAACGATCTTAAAAAACAAGACCAGATTGTAATTGATAATTGGAATTGTTTACAGTCAACTGAAGAAATACGCATTTGGGCTTCTCTCAATCTTCGAGTCGACATACTTTTGTGAACAAGTGTATTTCATATAAAGAAAACTGAGAAGCAAACTAACAGATGTGAGTCCTGAGTACTGCGTGCCAACGAAAATCACTGCGTATACACCGAACATTGAGCAACTCTCTAAAGAAGTCCAACCGTAGAAATCGCATTAAAAGTGATTGAAGTATTAAAAGTGTAATTTACTGATGTATACAAATGTTTGTATTTTAAAAGTAACATGCTACCCGGTGGAAACTATAAATAATGAACATAAGTACAGTACATAACAACATAAAGAAAATCCCTGGAAATGGGTGCACTCCTTCTAACGATGACTAACTTATTCTGTGTATTATAGACACTCCAAATGACTCAATGGCAGTACTAGTTAGCATAAATAGCCTTTAGTATGGTAGATATTAAAAGGACGATAGTAATTTAACAATTTAGGTAGTTGGTATACACATGGACTAATTGGTCCCGACTACTTCCTAATTAGAGACTATGTGCCAAAAAGACACTTTTGAAAAAAATACGGTGTCTACATAATCATTATATTATATGACACTTTTATTACATAATTCATTACACTCACAATTTTGATTTTAAAAAACCTAAAAGATCCAGAGCAATATTGATTGGTGATTTGATGGTATAAATAATAGCCAGTTTAAAAGGGACCACTGCAGTCAGACCCTGAAATACTTGCTGTTAGCAAACTGGCTGCTTTATTACGCTCAAGATGCTTGTGAACTGTAGGTTCAATTGCAGGCTCAAAATCACTTCAAATAGTATAGCCTGATAAATACCTCTTGAGAATGGACATTGGTCAGTATAGTTTTCAATGTGAACGCATAGCTACAGGGCAATTCTCTTCCTATTAGTATATAAAAAAAAGTCCTCTTCTAGATACCACAATTAGTGTAAACATGAGAGATATGCTAAATGAATATCAACATGTTTTTTTAAATCCATTTGTTATATTTATCTCAAGATATATGCATACATCCCATCCCCAATAGGATCCAGTCTATCCAAACATCTTTCAATAGAAGAAAAAAACAAGCTAATACCACCATCCAGTATGACTCAAAATGCAGCTCAAAACCCTAAGGCTGCGGTCCTAGTACAGCCTGTGCGCACAGCGCGGTGTGCACTGTGCGTGTAAGCACCGCCCCTCAATGGGGCTGGGCCCACTACGCACCGTCACGCAGAAGGTGCAGTCGCGCCGTGCGGCAGGGTTTTTCCCTACTCAATAAAATTGAGTTTACTCCTAGCGACGGAGGCGTGGCCACGCCCCCACCGGCGGTTCACCCAATGAGGGCGAACCAGCCGCATGATGTAATTGCCACGCCCCCGCAAATCCCCGACCACGCCCCCTCCCATCGCAAGATTCTCCTCTCCTCACAGACCGCAGATCGCGGTTAGCGCTGTGACACGCGCCGCCCCCCCTGCCGGGCACGCGTGTCACAGACATTACTGGGACCGCAGCCTTAGGCTTTGGTCCCGCTGCAGCCGGCGGTGCGCGCGGCCGCGGGCCACCAGCTGCTTGCCTCCATTCTTGATGTCCTCCCTGGCTCCTTCCGGCGTGGCTAACTGCGTGCTGTGACGCGTCAGCCAGCCGGAGCTACAAGGAGCTTGTGGTTCGGCGAGTGCCGCGTCACGTGGCACACAAGGGAACCAATCCACTCAAACCATGCCCCCTCCTGCTCCAGCTCCCGCTCCCGCTCCCTACAGACCGCAGGTAGCGGTCAATTGCCTTTCAGCGCGCCGCCTATCTGCAGTGCGGGCCCGCTGACTGAGGCAGCGGGGCCTTAGCCTTAAGTGGATGGTTTGCAGATTCCACTTCAGTTGTAGAACATCTCGAAAATCAGGGGAGCGCAGGTATCGATATGTAAAGAAATAAAGAGCACAAAATAGTGCAAATATTGTTTGAATCAAACGATGTGATGTGAATTCAGGTGAATGGAGACTCACGTGGTATCAAATTAAATCAGGCATGTCAGAGATCAGTGGCAAATGCTTGACTCTGTAGTGATAGATGAACAACCCCACAGCAACAAATATGTTGGTACGGATCTGCTATAAATCACCACATATTTATCAGATTATGGAAGCCAAACTACTTTAGCAAAAATGCAACACAACAAAGTAACGTTTGTACCAGATACTCAAGCGAGCGAACATTTTCTAAAACAGTGATCATAACATGGTCTCATTTTAAATAACTTCTCAAAAACTGCATTACATGGGTCTAACAAAGACTTGGGGGCCTATGCAGAGAGCAGCGAATTTTAAAATTGGCGAATTTATTAAAAAGTAGCTTTTTTGGAGAGTTTTATTCTCCATATGCAGAAAAGTGCGAATTCTGCTATGTTTAACATGGATGCGTGTGGCGAGTTTAAATTGGCGAGATGCGCGCTTCAGAAACGTGTAAAAACAAATTCGCGCCTTTTTTTTCCCTTTGCAATGGCCGCGAGCGGCAGCTTCTTGCCAGTTTTTTCTGGCGAGGCAAAAAGGAGACAATCGCGCCATTTTATTGGCGCGAACAGCCGCTAGATGCCGTTCGCGCCTCTCTGCATACGGATATTTTTAAAACTGGCGAGATTGAGGTTCTCGCCAGCCGCGAGGCGAGTTTTACAAATAGAAAAGAAAAATTGGCGCGTTTTTCGGAACTCGCCATTTTCTGCTGCTTTCTGCGCGATTTTCTCCAAAAAATGGCGAATTTCGAAATAGCGCTGCTCTCTGCATAGGCCCCTTGGTTTTAGAAGTGGGAGATTTGAGAAATCTAAGGAAGAAACTGTAAGGAATAAATCGGGATCAAGTTTTTGCAAAAATAAACATGTCCAAACCAATGTGGCTGAATAAATAGATGGGGGGAGAAATAGAAAGGAGGAGGCAGGTATTTAGATTGAAGTTAGACGATATAGGTACAGAGACATCATATCAGAATTCTACGGAATGTAACAAAAGTTTTAAAAAGGCAAACAGATGGCAAAAAATTGAAAATGAAAAAAAGTAGTGCATTAGAACAGTGGTTCTCAACTCCAGTTCTCAAGACCTCCCGACAAGTCAGGTTTTGAGGATATTTGTAGATACTAGGACACAGCGTTCCCAGTGTACCGTGCTCAGCTGCAGGAAATCTTTAGATGTCCATCCAGTATAATGCCTCTCAATGAGGAAAGCAGGGAAACACCACTCTCTGCAAACATACTGTATGTGTGAAGGTGTCTCTGATTGTATCTCCTAAGATGTGGGGGAACTGTGTTATATTGGTGAGTGTCAGTAAAAAATCTCTGACCTCCCAGTAACACAATATGTTGTATCCCCCTGGAGACAAGACAACAATGAATGAACTACCAAACCGTAATAATATAATATATCCCAGCATCAGCCCAGGTGGCTCAATCAGTTGCTCAGTCTTTGACTGTTGGGGGGACTTGGAGTTGAGTACCTGCATTAGAAAGTAAGATCGACCTTAAAAGTTCTTCAAATAATAACATAAAGATTAGAAAAGAGAATATAGGACCCTTTCAGAGTGAGATAGGGAGGTAAATTGTTTGGGGATGAGAAGGCAAAGGTATTAAGCAAATGATTTGCTTCTGTACAGATGTGACAGTGTGAATGCTCCTGCTGGCACATGGCTGCAGGATACGCACAATGCCCCGGCGGAAGCAGACACCATTGTAAAGCAATTAGCGGCGTGAGGAAATGTGGCGGTGCCAATACGCTATTGCACCTGCTGGAGCAAACAAAAGATTTACCCATTGCCAAAATATTCCAAGAAAAGTAAGTCAAAAGGTCAACCTTAACCAAAATTGGTTAACACAGAAAAAAAAAATATATATATATATATATATTATATATATATAATAATCAAAAATGAATATACAATACCGTTCTGTGGCTAACAAAATGCTTTTATTTGTGTGAGCTTTCGAGATACACTGATCTCTTCTTCTGGTGATGGTACATTGAATAAAGCAGGCAAGGGGTTTACTCAAAAAGAGTGCATCTTGGAATGTGACAAGAGCCCATCCCTCCCCCTGTGTAGTGTGTGATTTATGACTATTTACTGTACACCTCAAGTCACCACTGATTGTACTGTATAATAATTGATTGGCAAAGAATTTGCCACATATGCACTCATTTTTGTCTCTCTATTTCAGGAATGTCATGTCAAGCAGATGATTTACTTTTATGTAAAAAATAAATGCATGTTTTTGTCATTTCAGGGTGTTAAATACCAAATATATATAATATAAATATATATTCATGATGTGGTGGGTGTGGGAGTTTGAGCTAGCTGGGAATGTGTGTATTAATCAATTTCTGACTGGTAACAGTTGTAATGGAGGAAGGTGGCACCTCCCCCCAGAGCTCACTCCTCCGCACCTTTTTAACTTGGGAGCTCTTTTCACTTTGCTGCAAGAACAGGACTTACTATGGTTCTTTCCCCTCATACAGAGGTAAAAGGGGAGGGTTCACAGTGTAGTGTAGGACCTGCATTATTGGTTATACCTTGATGTTTGGTATGCAGGCTTATGGCCAAAGGGTTTAACTAAATAACCAGTTAATTATTATTATTGAAGTATTTGAACTTTGTACTTATTACCATATATGTTTTGTCAATTTGATGCAGCATTGGGCACCCCTGACTTTTGTTAAATACCAAAACAGGAATGAAAGGATGATTGGTCTAATTGGGGTTATAAATTCAATGATTGAATCTTATACGTCATAAATCTAAGCAAATACAAGAGAGAAGCACGTGGTGTTAGGTCAGGGGCTCATTAATACAACACGGGTTGCAAACAATGTAAACTATTAAATTCATATTATATGGTAATGTGCATAAAATATCTATTTTATAATGAAAGTGTATGTCATGTTGGTTTTGTGTTTAAGAGGCAATCCAATGTGCAATAAAAAATTTTTTTTTTACCATATATATATATACAGCCTTTGATTACCTTTATTGAAAACTAATTACTGTACCCAAGATAATGATCAATTAGTTCTCCTGTAATCGATTAGCAAACATCCTGCTTTCCAGAGTTCACTTAATGGCTGACTTTCAGTTTTAATCAATCCTTCTGATCACTGTAACTCAGCAGCTACAATGTATCCTTATATTACTAAGGTAATTATATCTATTGTTACAGTTTGCAGCTCAAACTGCTGGGAACATTGGCAACAAATTATCACAAACAGGAAATGTCACAAAGACCTTGCAAACTGCTGGGGAAGTGGGCTAAAACCCGCTATAGAAGTCAAAGGATGCTCAGTATATTAAAACTAATTTAAAAAAAAGGCATTAAGAGTTTAATTTAATTTTTTTTAGTAAGTATGATCTAATACTACAGAAATTATTTATTTAAAAAAACAAAATAAAAAAAACCCATGTAGGATATTGCAAATATTCTTGTTTCCTTTGGGTTGTGTTATGGTAACTCCTACCTTTCTTTGCTGTTGATTTTCTAGGACAGCAGATACAATTTGGTTTCATTCCAGTTTCTTTACTTAAGTTTAACTTATATGAATTGATGAAATATGTCAAATAATACACTGGTCAATGTAAGGGAGTTGTGTATTTTGTGATTTTAGGTCTCTTTTCAGGTTAAATAAGGATGGGAACATGAGGTATGCTCTTGACAACGAATTCAGTTGTTGCACACCACAAGTTAAAACACAGCGTTTACTAATACATATGTTAATAAATATATATATAGCAAATGGAAATATTACTGTATGCTCATCTGCATGTCTTAAGCAGGTCTGCAACCCCCGCCTTTCACCATTATCCCCCAGCACTCAGCACTTCCACTGCAGCAAGGGATTCTGGGAAATGACATGCAAATGAGCACACACTGCCACCTTTTGCTTCAAAACCATTAACATGGTTCCATATAGGCGAAATGAGCATACAGTAATATTTCCATATGCTGTGGAGGGTTTTTGTCACTTTTTTTTACACACCATAACTTAACTAAGTATATATATATATATATATATATATACGTTTGGTACTAGGTGGCGAGTAGATTTTTTTGTGTGGCGAGTAGATTTTTTGGTGATTTGTCAACCACTGTATATATATATATATATATATATGTAGAGGTATCAGTACCGTGTTAGCCGAGCTTCAATAATCAAAAAATAAATAGATGATACCGTTCTGTGGCTAACGAAATGCTTTTATTTGTGCGAGCTTTCGAGATACACTGATCTCTTCTTCCGGCGATGTTACAATGAATGAAGCAAGCAAAAGCTATACTATAAACAGTGTCTATTGGAATGTTATCTGTGCTGGTTCTTCCCCCGGTGTGGATGTGTTTTATGGCTGGAGGTGTCAAAGGTTCCTGAAAGCAAGTGATGAAAGAGTGTGTATGTGTATCAGTGTGAATTAACATGAATGGAGAGCCCACAGTATATACAGTGCTTTACAAAAGGTGTGTGTGGAGTGGGAGCGGATATAAATGGTGTGGGTGGGTGTGGAAATGTGAGAGTTAGTAGCATAACTAAAAGTGTGTGTGGATACTATGTGGTCCCTATTGGAGTATAGGGATGGAAAAACAAGGAGTATTAGTATGTGTACATATATATATATATATATATATATATATATCTACTATATATTTCTGAAAGTGTCCTATGTGTCCGGGTCTGTATGTGTCTCCCTGTGTCCCTCCCTGTGTCCCTAGCGGCAATCTCATTGGACCTTGGGCCTTGGGCCAGGCCAATGAGATTGCTCCCTTGGTCCGCCCGCCCGCCCCCCTCTCATTGGCCTGAGGCGGAGTGAAGGGGACACACCACACACACCACACACACACACACACCACACACACACACACACACACACACACACACACACACACACACACACACACACACACACACACACACACACACACCTCCTCCTCTCCCCGGGTCTCCCGCTTTCCCGCGCTTTTTCCTCCCCCCCCCCCCCCCATCGCCGCTACAGTCAGTGGGGGAGCGGAGCGAGCGCCCGGGACACACACACACAGCACGCGGCTCTGGCTCTCCCTCACCCGGCGCTCTCCTTCCCCCCCCCCTCCCCCCCCCAAAAAAACACAGAGACACACACAGAGAGCACGCGGCTCTCCCCTCACACAGGCGGCTCTCTCACCCGGCGAGGCCGCTCTCTCACCCGGCGAGGCCGCTCTCATACCCGGCGCTCACCCCCCCCCCCACACACACAGAGAGCACGCGGCACTCCCCTCGCACAGGCCGCTCTCACCCGGCGAGGCCGCTCTCTCACCCGGCGCTCACCCCCCCTCCCCCCCCACTCTCACCCGGCGCTCCCCCCCCACTCTCACCCGGCGCTCACCCCCCCAACTCTCACCCGGCGCTCACCCCCCCCCCCCACCCCCCACCCCACACACACACAGAGAGCACGCGGCTCTCCCCTCACACATGCCGCTCTCTCACCCGGCGAGGCCGCTCTCGCGGCGCCGAGTACCCAAGATGGCGGCGCCCGGGACACAGCGGGGGAGCGCCCACAACACGCTGCCTCCCGCCTCAGATCCACGTGGGACCTGCCGGATGGGTAAGTGAGCGGCCTTCACCTCCCCTCCACCCCCCTTCACCTCCCCTCCACCCCACTCCCCTCCAGTGTCAGTGTCTCCCCGATACCCCCCCCCCCTCCGGCGCCGCTACAGTCAGCGGGGGAGCGAGCGAGCGCCCGGGACACAGCGGGGGAGCGGCCACAACACGCTGCCTCCCGCCTCAGATCCACGTGGAACCTGCCGGACGGGTGAGTGAGCGGCCTTCACCTCCCCTCACCCCTGTTCACCCACCCCTCACCCCCGTTCCCTCACCCCCGTTCACCCACCCCTCACCCCCGTTCACCCACCCCTCACCTCCCCCTCACCCCCTTTCACCTCCCCTCACTCCACTTCTCCCATTTACCGCCCCTCCACCCCCCCTTCACCTCCCCTCCACTCCCCCCTTCACCTCCCCTCCACTCCCCCCTTCACCTCCCCTCCACTCCCCCCTTCACCTCCCCTCCTTCCCCCCTCTTCACTTCCCCTCCACCCCCCCCTCTTCACCTCCCTTCCACCCCCCCCTCTTCACCTCCCTTCCACCCCCCCCTCTTCACCTCCCTTCCACCCCCCCCTTCACCTCCCTTCCACCCCCCCCTTCACCTCCCTTCCACACCTCCCTTCCAACCCCCCCCTTCACCTCCCTTCCACCCCCCCCCCCTTCACCTCCCTTCCACCCCCCCCTTCACCTCCCTTCCACCCCCCCCCTTCACCTCCCCTCCACCCCCCCCCCTTCACCTCCCCTCCCCTTCACCTCCCCTCCACCCCTCCTTCACCTCCCCTCACCCCTTTCACCTCCCCTCACCCCCTTTCACCTCCCCTCACTCCACTTCTCCTCCCTTCCACCCCCCATTTACCTCCCCTCCACCCCCCCTTCACCTCCCCTCCACCCCCCCTTCACCTCCCCTCCACCCCCCCTTCACCTCCCTTCCACCCCCCCTTCACCTCCCTTCCACCCCCCCTTCACCTCCCTTCCACCCCCCCATTCACGTCCCTTCCACCCCCCCATTCACCTCCCTTCCACCCCCCCCCCTTCACCTCCCCCCCTTCACCTCCCCTCCACCCCCCCCTTCGCCTCCCCTCCACACACCCCCTTCGCCTCCCCTGCACACCCCCCCTTCGCCTCCCCTCCACACCCCCCCTTCGCCTCCCCCACCCCTTCCCACCGCCTCCCCTTCCCACCGCCTCTCCCCCTTCCCACCGCCTCCCCCCCCTTCCCACCGCCTCCCCCCCTCCTTCCCACCGCCTCCCCCCCCTCCTTCCCACCGCCCCCCCCCCTCCTTCCCACCGCCTCCCCCCCTCCTTCCCACCGCCCCCCCCCCCTCCTTCCCACCGCCTCCCCCCCCTCCTTCCCACCGCCTCCCCCCCCTCCTTCCCACCGCCTCCCCCCCCTCCTTCCCACCGCCTCCCCCTCTCCTTCCCACCGCCTCCCCCCTCCTTCCCACCGCCCCCCCCTCCTTCCCACCGCCCCCCCCTCCTTCCCACCGCCTCCCCCCCTCCTCCCCCCCTCCTCCCCCCCTCCTTCCCCCCTCCTTCCCCCCGCCTCCCCCGCCTCCCCCCCCGCCTCCCCCCCCTCCTTCCCCCCGCCTCCCCCCCGCCTCCCCCGCCTCCCCCCCCGCCTCCCCCCCTCCTTCCCCCCGCCTCCCCCCCTCCTTCCCCCCGCCTCCCCCCCCTCCTTCCCCCCGCCTCCCCCCCTCCTTCCCACCGCCTCCCCCCCTCCTCCCCCCCCTTCCAACCGCCTCCCCCTTGACCCCCCCCACCGCTCCCCTTCCCCCCGCTCCCCTTCCCCCCCCTCCGCTCCCCTTCCCCCCCCCCTCCGCTCCCCTTCCCCCCCCCCCCTCCACTCCCCTTCCCCCCCCCCCTCCGCTCCCCTTCCCCCCCCCTCCGCTCCCCTTCCCCCCCCCCTCCGCTCCCCTTCCCCCCCCCCCTCCGCTCCCCTTCCCCCCCCCCTCCGCTCCCCTTCCCCCCCCTCCGCTCCCCTTCCCCCCCCCTCCGCTCCCCTTCCCCCCCCCTCCGCTCCCCTTCCCCCCCCTCCGCTCCCCTTCCCCCCCCCCTCCGCTCCCCTTCCCCCCCCTCCGCTCCCCTTCCCCCCCCCCTCCGCTCCCCTTCCCCCCCCCTCCGCTCCCCTTCCCCCCCCCCTCCGCTCCCCTTCCCCCCCCCCTCCGCTCCCCTTCCCCCCCCCCCTCCGCTCCCCTTCCCCCCGCTCCCCTTCCCCCCTCCGCTCCCCTTTCCGCTCCCCTTTCCACCCCCACCTCCGCTCCCCTTTCCTCCCCCCCTCTGCTCCCCTCCCCTCCACCCCTTTTTCCCCTCCACCCCTTTCCCCTCCCACACTTCCACCCTTCCCCCCCCTCCTCTAACCCTTCCCCCCCCTCCTCTAACCCTTCCCCCCCCTCCTCTAACCCTTCCCCCCCCTCTACCCCTTCCCCCCTCCTCCACCCCTTGCCCCCCTCCACCACCTCCTCCTCCCCTTCCCGCCGCCCTTCGCCTTCCTGCCCGCCTTACCGCCTCCCCACCCCCGCCTCTGCCTTTCACCCGCCCTTACTCCGGCCGCCTCTGCCTTTCACCCACCGCCTCACAGCCGCTGCACGCACTCAACAGACACCCGCCACACTCGACACATACCTGCCGCCACACACACCTGCTGCCTCCCGCCCCTACGCACCGACATCACTGACCCACCGCCTCACACCCTAGCAGGACCCCCACTCACAGACAGCACTCACAACCCACGCGCCACCCGCCGCCTCACACCCTAGCAGGACCCCCACTCACAGACAGCACTCACAACCCACGCGCCACCCGCCGCCTCACACCCTAGCAGGACCCCCACTCACAGACAGCACTCACAACCCACGCGCCACCCGCCGCCTCACACCCTAGCAGGACCCACACTCAGACAGCACTCACAAACCACGCGCCACCCGCCGCCTCACACCCTAGCAGGACACACGCCTCACATTTTTACATCACTTATAGCACCAAAATATACATTGTACTGTGGTGTGGTTACAATAAACCATTTTTATACAACATCGTATTACATTTTCTTCCATCTTTCTTTTCAATATTATTATCCAACCTTTACAACAAACACTCACCTATTGTTCCACGATTTATAAATAATACTACCTATTACGCATTTACATCCCGGGCAACGCCGGGTCTCTCAGCTAGTATATATATATATATATATATATATATATATATATATATATATATATATATATATATATATATATATATATATATGGAGTTCAGTGGAGGCTAAGGTACAAGAATGTTAAATACAATCAAACCGCAGGTGGGGAGAACATAGAATGCCACTAGTAACACTCTCTACTTACCCTCTTTGTTATCTTATAACAAGTATAGTATCACAGAAACTGGTAGTACAATGTACTGCAGTGGAAGTCTCAGTGAGGTCAGTGTATTATGTGAATCAGCTCCAATGGCTGTGTGCAGGCAGAGCCACGGGAAGCTGCAGACCAAGCAATATCCTACATGTGTACCATTTTTTTAAGCAACTCTGAATGACATTTTTTATGTATTATAATGAAAAAAAGCCGTTTCTGTTTCTATAGCAACCATTTACAAAGTCACAGATATTGGGTCAATACTCCTCTGCAGTCATTTAGTGAACCCCTGAGCCGAATCTTCACTGATCGATCACAGATGAATGAATCGCTCGGCATCTTAGTGTGAGGATTCGCCATTCTGGCGGTTCTGTCCCCTTAACCCTCACCTGTCCTTCAGGATCCAGTGGCACTCAAGGAGGGCATCTTAGCGGGGGTACTCATGCGCGGCGCGTGGACAGTGCACGGGCTCCGTCGGTCTCTGCGGTTCCCGTGTCCAGGGTACACTCTCCTACCTGCAGCATTGACACGCGGCGCATGCACGGTGTGCGCTCTTCCCGGCGGTCTGCAGCCCCCATCTCTTGGTCCCGCCCCCGCTCTGACGTCAGAGCTACGTGGCCCAGCAGTTCCACGCGCTCCTCCTGTCTCCACAGGTCCCGCCTCCGGTCTCCGCCCCCGTACTGACCCGGGTGCCGTGGCGCGCACGAATTGCGTGCGACCAGGTCGCCAGCGTGATGCGCAGGTTGCACGTGGCGTGCGCTCTCTCGAGGCCCCAACTCTACCTCAATCGGCTATGTAATAGGACGCACCTGCACGATCCAGCAGCCTATCAGAGAGGGCGCGTCTGCTTCCTGGACGCCTCCCATTGGTGGGAGGTCCTTTAACTACCTTGTCTGAACTCTCTTTCTTTGCCGAGCATAACTTCTGTTTGTGACGCTGAACCTCACTGCATCCTGTTTGTCTGCCCCTTACCTTGCAGCCTGACCCTGCCTTGTACTTCGGACCTTGTGATACTCTCCTGCACTGACCCCGGCTTTGGAATACGACGACCGTGCTCTCTCCTGCGCTGACCCTGGCTTTGGAATACGATGATCCTGCTCTCTCCTGCGCTGACTCTGGCTTTGGAATACGATGATCCTGCTCTCTCCTGCACTGACCCCGGCTTTGGAATACGACAATCCTGCTCTCTCCTACACTGACTCTGGCTTTGGAATACGATGATCCTGCTCTCTCCTGCACTGACCCCGGCTTTGGAATACGATGATCCTGCTCTCTCCTGCACTGACCCTGGCTTTGGAATACGATGATCCTGCTCTCTCCTGCGCTGACTCTGGCTTTGGAATACGATGATCCTGCTCTCTCCTGCACTGACCCTGGCTTTGGAATACGATGATCCTGCTCTCTCCTGCGCTGACTCTGGCTTTGGAATACGATGATCCTGCTCTCTCCTGCGCTGACCATGGCTTTGGAATACGATGATCCTGCTCTCTCCTGCGCTGACTCTGGCTTTGGAATACGACGACCCTGCTCTCTCCTGCACTGACCCTGGCTTTGGCTTTACGACGACTCTACTCTCTCCAATCCTGACCCCGGCTACGTACCCCAAAGATCCGCTACTCTACACTCCTAGACCACGTTTACGCTGTCCTCTATAACCCCGACCCAGCTTGCAAGACCATCCTACACGCTAGACGCGCCCTCGCGGTTGTGGTCGGCGTTCTATACCAATCCCTACCTCAGCCCCGCGGTCGCGCCTCGTTTGTGTGAGCTACGCTTTACACTTAGCTAATTACTTATCGTTGTGTGGATTGTATTTATGCACATATTAAAGGGGAAAAAATAAATAGAAAAATGGCAGCTTGGACTGCTGCTTTAATTGATGATGCGGCAGTGCCAAACTAGTGTAGCCCTGTGTAATTTTGGGGTTCATGCCTCTCTCCTTTTGTGCAGTAATTCCTGTTAAGAGGGCAGGTTTTCCAGAAGTTATCATGAGGATTGGCCTCACCCCTTGTGATGCGTAGTGTGTAGCAAAGGAAGTGACAGCATGCTCTGTGTCCACTGACAGTGACATAGGGTGGGTTCTCTGGAGCTATATAATGTGCATCACTTCCTAAAGTTAGTGTGTTATGTCTGGGTCAAGTGCCTGGTGCAAGAGCTGTGAGTCTGTGCAGCTCAAGTGTCAGTCGTTGCAAAGGGACAAGCTGACCCCACACTGTGTCAGGGCTCTGACACAGATGGTGGCCCTCCCTTAGAGGAGAGGTGGCAGAGATATCCCTGTCTCTCTTACAGAGTCAGGAGGGAACTTCCTTGAGGTGGGCAACTATGCTGATGTGTGGCTAAGTTCCGGCCGCTATGATGGGCAGTCTGCCATGTATGATGTCAATAAAGATGCCCTTGATTCAAAGACCCTTCTTGCCTGAGACTGGAGTTAATCAGGAAGAAGATGCACCCAGGAGTTCTCTTCCAGAGACTCCTCCCTGCTATTGTGGGGATCTGGAAGGGATGGAGGCGCTGTACCAACTGTGAGTAGAACTCAGCACTACCTCACACGCCTGTCATGGTGAAATCCCCACTACCATCGAGCGGGAGACTCAGAAGTCCTGTGAGCCAGCAGGTGCACCACATAACCTTACACGTAACGGGGGGGGGGGCAGTTTCTCACATAGGGGTCAGGATCAGAAGGGCCCTGGGAAACACCGTTACACTAACATACACTAATGAACAGTCTTAAGCCTCGGTCCCATTGATCGTGACCGCGCGTGACAGCGTGCGTGGTGCGAACAAGAGAATGGCCCTCTATGAGGCCGGCCCCAGTCAGTCCACGTGCCTGCATGCACAAAGCGCGATTGCGCGACCACATTTTGGAAAGTCAAGAAATTTTACTTTTAGTGCGGCAGCCGAGCAATGGTCACGGCGGTGGTTCAGCCAATCAGGGCAAACCAGCTGCGTGACATCATGGCCATGCCCCCACCACGCCCCTGCCATGACTCCCCATCGCAAGTGATGTGAAGTCCTCAGATCGCTCGGTGAAGGCCACAAGCGCCGCCAGGCACTCCGTTGCGTGCGAGTGCGCGCTCACTGGGGCCGTAGCCTTAGTCTGCATCCCGCTGGTGCTGACCGCGCTCATGCTTGAGAGTTGGTGACGTCACCAACTCTTAAAGCATAAGCGCAGGGTGTCCTGCCTAATTTTGCAAGCGGGAGCGGGGGGCATGGATCGGGGCTGTGAGTGTGTGCCTGTATATGTGTGTGGCTGTGTATGTGTGTGTGTGTGTGTGTGGCTGTGTGTATGGTTGTGTTCTATGTGCACTTATCTCTGCTGAGCGCGCTTCAATCTCAATTTTTTTTTGGTCTCCCCAAGCGCTGAGCTTGGGAGAGCGTACGTGCCCGTCGCGTGAGCTGGGACGTCAGAATTCACATTGGAAGAAGGAACCTCGGCAAGCACCGCTCGCTCAGCGCCAGCGGGAACGCAGCCTTAGGTGCACTGTAGGCACAGGCTGCGCTAAGCACTTGCTAACTTAGATGCTCAAATAAAAGACAAACAGTTGAAATTCACTCACAATGTGGTGGCCATCGCCTGACATGTAAATATATTGAAGATAAGCCGAGGTCTTTTACTTCTAGTATTAATGATAAGATTTACCCGATCAAAAGTTTTAATAATTGTAATAGCAAGTTTGCAGTATATGTTTTAATTTGTACGTGTGGACTCAAATATGTAGGGAGGACAAAGCGTTCTTTAAAACAACGCTTTTTAGAGCATAGAGGGAAAGTGTCCTTACGTACTTCAAAATGAAGCACAATATGGCCCCCTGTGGTTTACACTTAATAGGTATAGAACAAGTTGGGATGGGACCAAAGGGAGGTGATAAATTTTTACAATTACGACAGAGAGAAACCTTTTGGGTTCATGAATTAGGTACACTCTCACCGAGCGGTCTAAATGAGGAAATTGATTTAGTATCATTTTTATGTTAATTTTAATATAATATTTTATGACTCGAGTTGAGGTTTTATGGTAAAGTTCATTTTATGTCTATTGAATAGTTTTTTTATTAGTATGCTTTTTAGTATACTCAAATTGCAATTTCTATATATATTCCCTCCCCCCCCTTTTTTAATCTTTTTAATTAGTCAGAATTGTAATATTTATTGGGAAATTTGTATAGGTATAAGTTTGTATTTACAGTACCTGTGTTATTATGTGCTTGAGACATAATATTTCTAGGTAGTATTGTCAGCTATTAGATTGTGATATTCTTCATTTTCCCACAGGGGGGAGGTAGTAAGGGTTTCTCTGAGGTAACAAGTACACAAAGTATATAAGACCATTTAGCACCACTGAAAGCCACACCCCTGACGAAGAGGCCATGCCTCGAAACGCGTAGGGTGGCTTTCATTGGAGAGAGAGGTTTGTTGTGGGAGGAGTGCAAAGTGAACCGCCACAGAGGAGAAGGAAGGGAACGTATCACTTGGTGATCCGGGCTGTGTTGACATCATTCCTGAACCGCCGGCTTGCTGCGCTGCCAATACGGAAGGAGTCACGTGACGACGCACCAGTAAGGAGTCACGTGGTGCGGAAGGAGGCTCCAGACACTGTGCAGGGAGCAGCGGACGCGCTGTGACAGCTGGCAGAGTACCCCCACAGAGGAAGGACTCTGCACACCTTAAACACTACCCTCTTAACCACTGCCCATTATTACTGGATGTTTGTGAGTGAATTTCTACTGATTGTCTTTTATTTGGGTCAAAAAAAACTTTATTGCACCAGGAGGCGTGCGCTTTCTTTTCTTCTCTTTTTTTTCTTAGTTATCTACTGGAGTGCTGGGTTGGCATCCTGACACAAGAGAGCGGCACCCTTTGGCAATTATTTACTGAACTTTGACTACTATACTGTAAGGTTATCCTTTAATTAATGGCCCAGTGGTCATACAGAGGTTACATAATTATTCATTATATTGATTTGCCTGAGCGCCTGTAGCTGAGGCTCTTCTTTATGCTATAATTTATTTATATTTATCTATATCAGGATTCTAGTGGAGGACACAGTCACAGCAAGCGTTTGTGCTGTGGGTGTGTTCTGCACTACTGTTGTGTGTGTGTGTTTTCTTTCCTCCATTTGAGCCTTGGAGGTAGTTCTCACTTATTTTGTATTTATATTTTTGTAACTTCGATGCTCCACTTGCTAGACCCTACAGCTCATACAGTACAACATCCAGCAGATAACCCTACAGCAGGACCATTAGAGTGTCTGCCATAAATAGCATAATGCTTAAATGCCAGGATAAATTATACAGGCATACCCCGCATTAACGTACGCAATGGGACCGGAGCATATATGTAAAGTGAAAATGTACTTAAAGTGAAGCACTACCTTTTTCCCACTTATCGATGCATGTTCTGTACTGCAATCATCATATACGTGCAGAACCGATGTAAATAACCCATGTGTAACAGGCTCTATAGTCTCCCCGCTTGCGCACAGCTTCGGTACAGGTAGGGAGCTTGTATTGCTGTTCAGGATGTGCTGACAGGCGCATGCGTGAGCTTCAGTTTGCCTATTGGGCGATGTGTCCTTACTCGCGAGTGTACTTAAAGTGAGTGTCCTTAAACCGGGGTATGGCTGTACTGTGCAATGCAGTGCAAATATAATCATTACATGTAGTGAATGATTAGTAAACCTATTAAGTTTATATACCCTTCTCATTCTCAAGCTTTAAGCTATTATTCTCTCTCATTATCTACCATTTATAGCGTGACTGTTTACTCACTATACTTTGCAGCAATACCAGTTTACCCCACCTATTTTTTAATTACTGTTCAGACATGTATACAGTGATATATATTTGACCATTTATTAGTAATCGCTATGTTTTAACTTGTGGTGTGCAACACGGGATTTCTTTGTCAAGAGCATACCTCATATCCTTTCTTTTCCTTTAGTAATTCACTTATTCGCAGTTTAGCACCACTGTAATTACTCAATTACTCACTTAACACCATGGTCAATTGTGTGCGAAATAAGATGATCATCCTACACCCCCCCTCCCTCCCCCTGCTCTTATCAGGTTACCAGAAAAAAACCCGCCTTGGTTTCAGATTTAACCTTCAACGTTCATTAATCATTAATATTTGACATTCACAAAGAAGTTACAACAAAATTATATTTTTCTATTGTATATAGACTAATAGTAGACTATGGGGACATAGTATATGGTACAGCACCTCAAACAACTTAACAAACGAAACACCCTCCACAACTCAATATGTGACTTTGTTCTACAATGTAACTACAGTACGTGTACAACACACATCACTGCAAAATGCTCCAAGAACTACATTGGCTAACACTTGAGTCCAGACGCAAGGTAAATTTTTCCTCTATTGCCTTCAAATATATTCTGTACAAACTACCAGGCTATCTAAACAAGCGCCTCACCCCTACCACACGCAGCTCTAATCACCTGAGATCTGACTCCAAAAGACTGTTCACGGTCCCAAGGTTCAATAAGGAATCCGGTCGCTCTTCCTTCTGTTACCGTGCACCTCACATCTTGAATAACCTACCAAAGACTCTTAAAGCCGCCACCAGGCTAAGTTCTTTCAAGACTTTAGCTGTCTCACATTTTAATCTTGTCTGTAACTGTTACATACGCCCATAACATATATTATTTGTAACTGTCCATGAAATGTCTGTAAATTGAATGTATAACCTCTGCTCATTTAATGTAACCATGTATTGTCACCATAACTCTGTGCCCAGGACATACTTGAAAATGAGAGGTAACTCCCAGTGTATTACTTCCTTGTAAAACATTTTTATAAATAAATAAAATACTTTCATTGTCGCTTCATCAACAGGGAAAAGTTCAATTTAAATCAGAAATGCCCAACTTGCTAACTTGCTTATAGGTCATCGTATTCAAACTGAATGTGTTACACCTGTAGGTGGCCGCCATTACCGCGTGTGATGTCTGACACCGAAGTGTCACGACGTAATCACTGTACTAGTGTTTACAAATAGTCATGGCAACATACCCAAAAGTCGTCGCCCTGAGTGTTGACCTCTTAAATGTAGAAATGTGTATATATATATATATATATAGATATATATATATATATATATATATATATATATATATCTATATATATATATATAGATATATATATATATATATATATATATATATATATATCTATATATATATATATAGATAGATATAGATAGATATATATCTATATAGATATAGATATATATATATAAATATAAATATATATATATATATATATATATATATATCTATATATATATATAGATATATATATATATAGATATATATATATATATATATAGATATATATATATATATATATATCTATATATATATATATATATATGTGGTACAGCACTGTTATAAGGTACACAATATCACCAGGGTAGTATAAACACACACCAACCACAAGAAGATTCTATGCCACAGTTTGGGGATTTCTGCCCTTTTAATTCAGACACACTGTAAGTAAGGACATCTGAGAGAGACAAGACTACATCTCCTCCATACTTACCATGTGTTTGTGCACTACAGTATATATATCTCTTTCTTTATGGGGTGATCCTTGCTTATGATCCCTCTGGATTCGGGAGAGTGCGTACGTCAAAGGGAATTTTTGTAAACAAATTCCCACCAGAGGTTGTGAGATTTTCATAGATCACCAAGACACAAAATGTATTTTCATGCAGAATTTCTTTTCACGGAGCACCGTTTTATTACTTTAATCACTTTAATAGTGTCTTATCACATATTTTCACGTTGTTGACACTTACACGTGCACCAATTTTAGTGTGGGAGCGTCATATTCAGATCACTTTCTGGATATTTATAGTACGGTATTGTTATTAATTGCAATTGTCACTTTTTCTGTGTATGTATATTTACATAGAAATATTTTTTTGATAGATACTGGTGTCGTGCCTTTCTTGTTGATATAGATTGAGAGTGTTTGCCCCTGCATTTCTCCATCATTATAATATATAAACACATTATACCTTTGTAATTACTGTAGGTACAGTATGCCAATAAGCAGACATCCTGCTCTCTGCACCTCACAGTGAACGACAAGAAAAAACAGCGCACCACGCATATAGTGAAGTAAGTTCAATAAAAATGATATATTAGGTACAGGTGATATATCTGCGTACATCAGGAGCTCCGGTCAGGAACCATCTGAGGGTGCAGAGTGAGAGACTGTTCCTGCGGCTTTCGGCTTTCGGCTTCGTGGCGTCTGGTAACACATGTCAGAGTACATGAAATGCCTGTTTAACGTCACTTGATGTACGCAGAAATATCACCTGTATCTAACATATAATTTTTATTGAATTTACGTCACTATATGCGTTGTGCGCTGTTTTTTCTTGTTGTTCACTGTTATATAGGGGTGCCGAGTCACTCTGATATCAGCAGCAGCAGACGTCCTCATTATCTTATCAGAGGTTGATGTTAGCCAATTTCTAATCACAGAGGTGTATACTTTGTAGTGTGGTAGTTATTCACGTAATCACTTACTTCTGAATAATATTTAGTAGCGCACTTTTTTTCTGTTTTCTGTTCTCTACACCTCACGCCTTCACCCTAATTCCTAACCTATTGACATTATTGTTTTTCCGTCGCGATGTTATGGTATCATGACATCGCTGTGTCAAGTTGGCACGTTGTTATAGCCATGTCATATGTTGCCATGATGACGGCGTGATGTCATGGAGGAGGGCAGCTCTGTTACAGCCGCCCCCGCTCTCTCCCCGACAATGGGTTTCATTGCAGTGGGGAAGAGCGCGGGGCGTCTGTAACAGCTTGTGGGGGTGGGGGGGTTAACAAGTGTCGGGAGGGATGGTTCCGAGTTCCTTCGCCCACCCCCCACCCCTAAACTGGGGCCCCCGGGTCGTGACGGG